>NC_057814.1:342335581-342364937 GCF_018294505.1 Triticum aestivum
CCACCCCGCCGGAGTTCCCGCCGCCGCCGCTGACACGTTCGCCGAGGTAGCCGCCGGTTTTCGCGAGAAAACCATTCGGTTTTTCTTTCGAAACCCTAGATCTTGTTTTTTTATTTTTAGATCGGTTCGGTTTTTCCCGGTTTAGTTAAATAGCGGACGTTCGTCCGTACGTTCGTTTTAACGAACGCTGTTCACCCGTTAGTCACAGACAGCGAACGTTCGTTCGTTAGCCTGTTCGTCCGTTTTCTTTTTCCAGGGTTTTTCCGCGATTATTTTCGATCGCAATTTCTGCCCTGATCTTCGTTTTAGTTTATCTTTTCGCTCGTTTATCGGAATCAGGTGATTCAAGCGCCTAGATCTTCGTCTCGAAACCTTCTTTCTGTTAAACCAGCTTGAGCAAGATTTTGGTACTGTAAAATTTGACTTTAGTCCAGATTAGTAATGGGATCTTGTTTCTTTCGCAGTTTGAGTTTCGTTGCTCCGTTTGATTTGATTCTTTTTGCAAACCGGAGTTCTTTAGTTGAACTTTCTGGTTAGATATTCTTATTTGAGTTTTACCCATGCATCTTTGCTTGATTGCTTATGTATACTATTGTTTGTTTGCGATAGAATTCCCGGAGTGCGAAGCGTGCTACTACGAGTCACTAGGTTTTGCGGATCGTCAGCAAGGCAAGTAACACATTGATCATACTCTTTTTGTACCCAGTTTTTATGCATTAGTTACAATCCTCAAACACTGCATGATTAGGATGTGTTTAACTTGTGGGTATTGGGAAGTAGATGATGAGGTAGAACCTATTACCTATTTTATTATCAAACCCTTGGGAGTTACTTCTACGTTATGCTTATATTGCCATGCTATGCTCGTAGACGTGGATTGGGTTTGAGTGAATCCATGACAGATGTGAGATTTATTAATTAATGGTTTAATTTAAGGTGGCAACTTTAATACACATCTGGGTGGATTGTTGGTTTTGGGCACCTGGGGTACCAGTGTTGTCCTAGGAGATCCCGGGGTTATACCGTGTGATCCTCCTATGGTCCGCCACCCAGGCTCAAAGGGATCATAAGATTATTCATGCTAGAAACTTCCGTGTGCAGCCACAAGCCATTATGGGCTCTGGCATAGTTGAGTATGTTGCATGACCTCTTCCAGTGGTAGGCTAGCAGATGTAGGGGATGTAGGTTGGTACTGTCTACCCGGGGTTAGAGTTAATGCTTCTGAAAGACTGTGTCTCGGTCATCCGTTTCTCAAACACCATGTAGTGCGAGAAATCCAACGGAAGAGATCGAGTCTTGTGGGGAAAAGTGCGCAAACCTCTGCAGAGTGTACAAACTAATCATGGTTAGCCATGTCCCCGGTTATGGACGTCTTGAGTATCTGGTACTTGAATTGTTGATTTGATCTCATCACTCAAAATTAATTTGTTGGGTTGTTAATAATTACCTTTTTAATTGGGATTGAGATGGGGGTACCATCCTCAATGTTTCAACCACCATGATAGTTAAATAAAATATATTCCGTTGTTGTAGGAAAAAATTGGCTTTTCGCAAAACATTATAACCATAGAGCCTCCACCAGCCATATATGCATGTAGTGATAGCATTCATCTGTTCATTGCTCTACTGTGTTATATTGCCAGCATATTCCATGTGCTGACCCGTTTTTGGGCTGCAACGTATCATGTTGCAGACTTTTCAGACGACGAGTAAGGTGCCATAGGTCGTTTGTCATGCACTCAGCTATGCCGTTGGAGTTGATGGACTCACTTTATCTTCCAAGCCTTCCGCTGTTATCGTATTAGATAGCCTTAAGCCATATTTATTGTAATAAGTTCTCTTTTGAGACATTCGATGTAATAAGTGTGTGATTGCTACTCTGTTATAAATCCTTCGAGTACTGTGTGTGTCAACATTACCGATCCAGGGATGACACTGAACACAGAGATTTGACCGTCTGAGGTCGGATCGCTACATCGGCCAGCGGTACGGGCGGTTGCTATCGCTTGGGGAGGTTGCGGTGGGCCGGCTCGTCATGAGCCCCCAGCTTCAGCGAAACCGAGCAGGCTTTCGATGGTGGCACGCCATTCATCCATCTGCTCGACGGCCGGCGAAAACCTCAATAGCAGCTGAGCTCGCGCCATAGCCTCCATGGCTGGGGTTGGCGTAGATGTTGATGACGTCGACCGCACCATCACCTGGCTCCTAACGGTGCCAGCGGCGGCAGCGGCAGTGCCGCGCCCATGCTGCTGTGGGACGACCACCTGGGCAGTGGGGTTACGCGGCGGTGGTGCTCGAGGGTCAGCAGCTCCGTCGAGCGCAGTGGTCTGGTTGGCTCGTCTAGGAGGAGGCGCGTGCGCCGCGGTTGCTCCCATGGTGGGGGCGGCCGGAGGGCGATGGCTTACCCCGGACCGAGCGTCGTTGCCGCGGTTGTGCCCGTCGGTGGGAGGAGGGGGTGCGGACGGAGCGACCCCTCGCCTGCGCCTTGAGGAGCGTGCCCGTCGAGGCGCTGCTGATGATGTTATCCTCCGATATCTCCTGCCCCCTTGTCGGCCGCGGGGGAAGTGGTGATGGCACCACCTGCTCCAACCACGTCCCCAGCAACATTCACGTCGTCGCTTGCCTCCGCATCCCCCGCGGCATTAGAGGCCGCGGGCGGCGGAGCCTTCGAGGTGGATGGATGGGCCGAAGTACTGGACTTCTTCTTGGGCGCCATGGTCGATGATGACGTGCTGCGCATGCTTTCAGGTTTGCGCAAGCGATCCCCCTACCTGGCATGCCAAAGATGTCGCGGGATATCCGCGGCCACCTATGGGACCTGGAGGCCCCTTGCTGGTTCGGCAGGGGGACGTCGTGTTGCACAAAGAGCAGACCAGCGTACGGCAGCACGACAGAGAGCACACAAGCATTTACCTAGGTTTGGGCCGCGGCGAGGCGTAAAACCCTACTCCTGCTTCGGTGGATTGATGGTGGAATGGAGTGGCGAAGTGTGGTACACTTGCCCGGCACGGGTTGCCTTAGGGCAGCAGCGACTGCGCACGTATGGGGATGTGGGTTCATCAACTTTCCAACCCTTCCTATGGGTGCCATGGGCCTCCTTTTATAAATCAAGGGGTCACCACAATGGCAAAGTAGTCATTACGCACTGATATGATAGCAAACAGTGCTATCATACCTAACTCTGCGGGCTGACAGGGCGCATTAAATGCACTGCTTAGTGTCACATCACTGGTTGTCCGGCAAGGCTTGCCGAGCTATCTTGCCAGCTCCGCGCCTGTTCCCTTGACACGTCGCAGGACGGGTATCAAGCTGTGGGGTTTCTTTTGTAGGAAATGGCTGCCATGTGGCGAATGGCTACCACTTAATCACTTTGCAGCTTGACACCGCATTGATCGATGACGTGGCTTGTGCTTGAGTGGTTGGTGAGGCGGTTTTTCTACCGTGAGCCCCGGCAGGACCTGCCGGGGTGTCTTGGTCGTCTGCTTCTGGGAGTGGCATTGCCCCTTGCCGGGCTCGCCTGCCCGGCAAAGGAGGCCTTCTGTTGGTGATACCCTGCTACTCTGGCTTGGCCTTAATCTCTCTGAGCTACATGTTGGTTCTTCGAATCTCTTGATCCTTTGAACTCTGACTTGGGCTGGTGCTTCAATCTTGCTTTTGTGCCTGTGCATAGTCTGGGCAACAGACCCAGGGTCTGTTGCTCCGACACCTCATAGACCATAAGCGGAGGCATTTAATAGCGCGGTTGATGTAGTCGAACTTCTTCACGCAAACAAGAGCAAAAGAGTTCGTAAAAGTTTTTCTTTTTCACTTTCAGTTCATCAACTAAATTGCTTGAGGACAAGCAAAGGTTTAATCTTGGGGGAGTTGATACGTCTCTAATGTATCTACTTTTCCTCTTGTTTTGGACTCTAATTTGCATGATTTGAATGAAACTAACCCGGACTGACGTTGTTTTCAGCAGAACTACCATGGTGTTGTTTTTGTGCAGAAATAAAAGTTCTCAGAATGGAACTAAACTTTGTGAGGATTTTTTATACAATAAAAGAGAATTTCTGGAGCCAAGAACCACCGGAGGGGGGCACCTGGGTGGGCACAACACACATGGGCGCCCCCCCTCCAGGCGCGCCCAAGTGGTTTGTCCCCACCTGGTTGAAGGAAATATGCCCTAGAGGCAATAATAAAGTTATTATTTATTTCCTTATATCATGATAAATGTTTATAATTCATGCTAGAATTGTATTAACCGGAAACATAATACTTGTGTGAATACATAGACAAACACAGTGTCACTAGTATGCCTCTACTTGACTAGCTCGTTGATCAAAGATGGTTATGTTTCCTAGCCATAGACATGAGTTGTCATTTGATTAACGGGATCACATCATTAGGAGAATGATGTGATTGACTTGACCCATTCCGTTAGCTTAGCACTTGATCATTTAGTATTCTGCTATTGCTTTCTTCATGACTTATACATGTTCCGATGACTATGAGATTATGCAACTCCCGTTTACCGGAGGAACACTTTGTGTGCTACCAAATGTCACAACGTAACTGGGTGATTATAAAGGTGCTCTACAGGTGTCTCCAAAGGTACTTGTTGGGTTGGCGTATTTCAAGATTAGGATTTGTCATTCCGATTGTCGGAGAGGTATCTCTGGGCCCACTCGGTAATGCACATCACTATAAGCCTTGCAAGCATTGTAACTAATGAGTTAGTTGCGGGATGATGTATTACGGAACGAGTAAAGAGACTTGCCGGTAACGAGATTGAACTAGGTATTGAGATACCGATGATCGAATCTCGGGCAAGTAACATATCGATGACAAAGGGAACAACGTATGTTGTTATGCGGTTTGATCGATAAAGATCTTCGTAGAATATGTAGGAGCCAATATGAGCATCCAGGTTCCGCTATTGGTTATTGACCGGAGACGTGTCTCGGTGATGTCTACATAGTTCTTGAACCCGTAGGGTCCGCACGCTTAAAGTTAGATGACGATCAGTATTATGAGTTTTGTGTTTTTGATGTACCGAAGGTAGTTTGGAGTCCCGGATATGATCACGGACATGATGAGGAGTCTCGAAATGGTCGAGACATAAAGATTGATATATTGGAAGCCTATATTTGGATATCGGAAGTGTTCCGGGTGAAATCGCGATTTTACCGGAGTACCGGGGGTTACCGGAACCCCCCGGGGAAGTAATGGGCCTATTGGGCCTTAGTGGAGAAGAGAGAGGGCAGCCAGGAGGTGGCGCACGGCCCCCTTGCCCCAGTCCGAATTGGACAAGGGAAGGGGGCGGCGGCCCCCCTCTCCTTCCTTCTCTCCACCTCCTCCTTCCCCCCTTCTCCTACTCCTACTAGGAAAGGAGGAGTCCTACTCCCGGTGGGAGTAGGACTCCCCCCTTGGCGCGCCCTCCCTAGCCGGCCGCCTCTCCCCCCTTGCTCCTTTATATACGGGGGTAGGGGGGCACCTCTAGACACAACAATTGATCTCTTGATCTCTTAGCCGTGTGTGGTGCCCCCCTCCACCATATTCCACCTCGATCATATCGTAGCGGTGCTTAAGCGAAGCCCTGTGTCGGTAGCATCATCATCACCGTCACCACGTCGTCGTGCTGACGGAACTCTCCCTCAAAACTCGGCTGGATCGGAGTTCGAGGGACGTCATCGAGCTGAACGTGTGCTGAACTCGGAGGTGTCGTACGTTCGGTACTTGATCGGTCGGATGTGAAGTCGTACGACTACATCAACCGCGTTGTGCTAACGCTTCCACTTTCGGTCTACGAGGGTACGTGGACAACACTCTCCCCTCTCGTTGCTATGCATCACCATGATCTTGTGTGTGCGTAGGAAATTTTTAAAATTACTACGTTCCCCAACAGTGGTATCAGAGCCAGGTTTTATGCGTAGATGTTATATGCACGAGTAGAACACAAGTGAGTTGTGGGCGATACAAGTCATACTTCTTACCAGCATGTCATACTTTGGTTCGGCGGTATTGTTGGATGAAGCGGCCCGGACCGACATTACGCGTACGCTTATGCGAGACTGGTTCTACCGACGTGCTTTGCACACAGGTGGCTGGCGGGTGTCAGTTTCTCCAACTTTAGTTGAACCGAGTGTGGCTACGCCCGGTCCTTGAGAAGGTTAAAACAACACTAACTTGACGAACTATCGTTGTGGTTTTGATGCATAGGTACGAACGGTTCTTGCTCAGCCCGTAGTAGCCACGTAAAACTTGCAACAACAAAGTAGAGGACATTTAACTTGTTTTTGCAGGGCATGTTGTGATGTGATATGGTCAAGACATGATGCTATATTTTATTGTATGAGATGATCATGTTTTGTAACCGAGTTATCGGCAACTGGCAGGAGCCATATGGTTGTCGATTTATTGTATGCAATGCAATCGCCCAGTAATGCTTTACTTTATCACTAAGCGGTAGCGATAGTCGTAGAAGCATAAGTTGGCGAGACGACAACGATGCTACGATGGAGATCAAGGTGTCGCGCCGGTGACGATGGTGATCATGACGGTGCTTCGAAGATGGAGATCACAAGCACAAGATGATGATGGCCATATCATATCACTTATATTGATTGCATGTGATGTTTATCTTTTATGCATCTTATCTTGCTTTGATTGACGGTAGCATTATAAGATGATCTCTCACTAAATTTCAAGATAAAAGTGTTCTCCCTGAGTATGCACCGTTGCGAAAGTTCTTCGTGCTAAGACACCACGTGATGACCGGGTGTGATAGGCTCTACGTTAAAATACAATGGGTGCAAAACAGTTGCACACGCGGAATACTCAGGTTAAACTTGACGAGCCTAGCATATGCAGATATGGCCTCGGAACACTGAGACCGAAGTGTCGAGCGTGAATCATATTGTAGATATGATCAACATAGTGATATTCTGATAGAAGCAAAGGTGTTCCGTCTTTCGATGAGATGATGGATATCGCTTTGATGGAAGTCGACTTTGACGATCCGACTACGAACGTGCGAGGACGTCGCGCCTTAGCAATCGCTAAACCAACTCCGAGAGGTTATTGACCACGCCGGAGCACGATCAACCTGACCACGAGGGTCTGTTTCCTGCGAGCAAACGAAGAACAAGCAAGAAACTGAGATTGCAATCTGGATATTGCGAATATAAGATGAAAGCTTTATTGATCAAGGTGGGGTTCTGTGACGCCTTTGTCTGGTCGCTGAACACAAACGAAGTACGCGCAGTTGCAGCTATGGTGAACTTTTAATCTAAACAAAACCCAAAGTCTAAACGGTGCCCTAAGGGCTGTATATATGGAGGAAGAGGGGGGAATTTCGTGGCCCTTGGAGAAGGGGTCCGAAACCAACCCTATCTCTTGTTTCCAAACACATACGGACTCTAAAAACAGCCTATACTTATGTATTTCGAAATTACATGGGCCTGGCCCAATAATAAGGTGACGCAGCACCTAGAATAGCCTCTGGACGAAATTTATGAAGTGGCATCTTGTATATTTCGTCCAAGGCTTCATTCACTCCTTATGGTGGCTTCAAAGTCCTGAAATCATCACTGGTAACTCCGTTCTTGTTCCCCTTGCGCATGCCATCAACTCCATGCTTGTTCTTGCTCCAATGTTCATCCTTCTCCAAGCCAGGCCCTTCATTTGTAAGCAAAACAAAAGTATCCAATTTAGGCAGCATCATATTCTCATGAACATTAGAATCATTACCAAGAAACGAAAGTACCTGGTAATTTAATTGGCGTGCGCGAGCTCTAGTAATTGGTCCATTATATCTAACAGTAGGGGTTGTGGGTGTAACAATGGTATTGATGTCCTCATCATCCTCCCCTTCTTGAAATGAAGTCGTCCTCGACGGAAGCTCATCTTCCTCACCCAAATAAGGCTTCAAATCTGCAATGTTAAAAGTGGGACTAACCCCAAAATCTGCAGGTAGCTCAAGTTTATATGCATTATCATTTATTTTCTCTAACACCTTAAAAGGACCATCAGCACGTGGCATTAGCTTTGATTTGCCCAAATAAGAAATCTATCCTTACGCAAACGTAACCAAACAAGATTTCCAGGTGCAAACACAACATGTTTTCTACCCTTATCTCCAGCAAGTTTATATTTAGCATTCATACGCTCAATGTTGTCCTTAGTTAACTCATGCATTTTTAAAATCAATTCAGCACGTTCTTTAGCATCAAAATTAACCTTCTCCGAAGATGGAAGAGGCAACAAATCAATTGGTGCACGAGGTAGGAAACCATACACAATTTCAAAAGGGCACATCTTAGTAGTAGAATGCAATGAACGATTATAAGCAAATTCAATATGAGGCAAGCGTTCTTCCCACATTTTCTTATTATTCTTCAAAACAGCCCTAAGCATAATAAACAATGTTCTATTGAGTACTTCAGTTTGTCCATCAGTTTGGGGGTGACAAGTAGTACTAAAAAGCAGTTTAGTCCCCAACTTAGCCCATAAACATCTCCAAAAGTGGCTAAGAAATTTAGTATCACGATCTGAAACAATAGTATTTGGCACACCATGCAAGCGAATAATTTCACGAAAGAACAAATCAGCAACATTAACAGCATCATCACTTTTATGACATGGTATAAAGTGTGCCATTTTCGAGAATCTATCCACGACAACAAATATGCTATCCCTCCCCTTCTTTGTTCGAGGTAAACCTAAAACAAAGTCCATAGATATATCCTCCCAAGGAACACTAAGTATAGGCAAAGGCATATATAAACCATGAGGATTGAGTCGTGACTTAGCTTTTTGACATGTAGTGCAGCGAGCAACAAAACGCTCAACATCCCGTCTCATCTTTGGCCAAAAGAAATGTGTAGCAAGTACGTCCTCCGTCTTCTTCACGCCAAAGTGTCCCATTAATCCTCCTCCATGCGCCTCCTGCAACAACAAAAGACGAAGAGAGCTAGCTGGAATGCATAGCTTGTTAGCACGGAACACAAATCCATCATTAACGACAAACTTGTTCCAGGTTCTTCCTTCTTTAAGATTCTGCAATACATCTTTAAAATCAGCATCATGCACATACTGATCTTTGATGGTCTCCAAACCAAATATTTTGAAGTCAAGTTGTGAAAGCATAGTATAGCGACGAGACAATGCATCAGCAATAACATTTTCTTTACCCTTCTTGTGTTTAATGACATAAGGGAAAGTTTCAATGAATTCAACCCATTTAGCATGTCTACGATTCAGTTTAGCTTGACTTTTAATATGTTTCAAAGATTCATGATCAGAATGTATAACAAATTCTTTGGGCCATAAATAATGTTGCCATGTCTAAAGTCCGAACAAGAGCATATAGTTCTTTATCATAAGTAGAATAATTCAGACTAGGCCCACTCAATTTTTCAGAAAAGTATGCAACAGGTTTGCCATCTTGTAATAACACACCTCCTAATCCAATTCCACTAGCATCACATTCAAGCTCAAAAGTCTTATTAAAATCAGGAAGTTGGAGTAAAGGAGCATGTGTCAACTTATCTTTCAATACCGTGAAGGCTTCTTCCTGTGCGGTACCCCAAACAAAAGGCACATCCTTCTTTGTAAGCTCGTTGAGAGGTGCAGCAATGGTGCTAAAATCTCTCACAAAACGCCTATAGAAACCAGCGAGTCCAAGAAAACTCCGCACTTGTGTGACCGTTTTGGGCTGCGGCCAACTCTCAATAGCTTCAATCTTGGCTTTATCAACTTCAATTCCCTGTGGAGTAACAACATAGCCAAGAAAAGACACTCGGTCGGTGCAAAAGGTGCACTTCCCAAGGTTACCAAACAAACGTGCATCACGTAGAGAAATAAAAACGGCACGTAAATGTTCCAAATGTTCTTCCAAAGATTTGCTATAAATCAGTATATCATCAAAATAGACTACCACAAATCGTCCAACGAAAGCACGTAAAACTTCGTTCATTAGTCTCATGAAAGTACTAGGTGCATTAGTTAACCCAAAAGGCATGACTAACCACTCATATAAACCAAACTTAGTTTTAAATGCAGTTTACCATTCATCTCCGAATTTCATACGAATTTGATGGTATCCACTACGCAAATCAACTTTGGAGAATATTGTAGAGCCACTCAATTCATCAAGCATATCATCTAGCCTAGGAATAGGATGACGATAACGAATAGTAATATTATTAATGCCTCTACAATCAACACACATACGCGACGTACCATCCTTTTTAGGCACTAGTATAATAGGAACAGCACAAGGACTAAGAGATTCGCGTATATAACCTTTGTCGAGCAGCTCCTGTACTTGACGCATAATCTCCTTTGTCTCCTCTGGATTGGTACGGTATGGTGCACGGTTGGGTAGCGATGCACCGGGAATTAAGTCAATTTGATGCTCAATCCCTCGAATAGGTGGTAATGCCGGTGGCACGTCTTGTGGGAAGACGTCAGCGAACTCCTGCAAAATGTTAGTGACAGCAGGGGGCAAAGAGGAAGGCACGTCCTCGAATGAAAATAATGCCTCTTTGCACACAAAAGCATAGCAAACAGATTTGCTGAAATCTAGCTCATCAATATCAGATTTTGTGGCAAGTAAACATGCACTTTTCAATTTAATTTCAGAAACAACACTAGATGGTTTATTATTAGGTTTCATTTGTTGCTCAAATTCTTTTGCCACAATCTGATTTTCACTCTTATTTTTCTCCTGTTTTGCTTTATTAGCTCTATTAGTGCCATCATTCAAAATGGAATCAGGAGTCATAGGAAGCAAAGTAATATTTTTATCCTTATGAACAAGAGTATACTGATTGTTTCTACCATGGTGTACAGAATTTTTATCAAATTGCCATGGTCTACCAAGTAATAAGGAACATGCTTGCATGGGTACCACATCACAATCAACATAATCAGCATATGTAGAGATACTAAAATGCACACGAACAGTACATGTTACCTTAACCTTGCCGCTGTTGTTGAACCATTGGATGTAGTAAGGATGTGGATGTGGTGTTGTGGTGAGAGATAGCTTCTCCACCATCTCCATGCTAGCCAAGTTGTTACAGCTCCCTCCATCTATGATGACGCGAACAGAACGTTCCTTCACAACTCCCTTTGTATGGAACAAATTATGCCTCTGATTTTGCTCTGCTTGTGACCTGCACACTCAAAACACGTTGAGCAACTAAACATTCATACCTGTCAGCGTCTTCAGGAGCCATGTATTGCGTCTCATTTTCAGAATCATCTCCACCATGTTCTTCACGTGTAATAAGAGCCAAAGTCTCCTCATCATAGTCACTAGCGGACTCATACCCACCATCCTCAGTAGCAATCATGACACGCTGAGATTTGCATTCTCTCGCATAATGTCCTCGTCCCTTACAACGACGACAAATAATATCACTTGTGTGCCCTGTCGATGCCATGGAAGAAGAAGAGCTCTGTGCAGGCCCGGCAGGTGCGCTCTTAGCAGATAGTGGTGGTTGTGCCTGCTTTCTTGTATCACGGCTGGAGGTGAAACCTGATGGAGGTGCTGGTGCAGTGGAAGTAGAAGATGCACGCGGTGTCCCTGATGAAGATCGACCTGCAGAAAAGTTAGTTCTCGCCAATGGCTGTCGATCCTGCACTTCACGTTTAGCTTTACAAGCAAGATGGAATAAACGAGTGATATTATTATAATCCTTATACTCTAGAATGGTCTGAATCTCTTTATTTAATCCACCCATAAAACGTGCAAGCATAGCTTCATTCTCCTCAACAATACCACATCTAATCATGCCAGTTTGTAATTCCTGATAATATTCTTCTACAGAATTTTTCCCTTGTCTTAAGCGCTGCAATTTTCAAGTAATTCACGTTGATAATATGGTGGAACCCAACGAGTACGCATAGCAGTTTTCAAAGCAGCCCAAGTAGCTGGAACAAGATATAATCTACAATGTTCAGACCACCAAACACATGCAAAGCTAGTGAAAGCGCAAACAGCAGCAGGAACACGTCTCTCCTCAGGATATTGTAAACATGTAAATCGTTGTTCAGTTTCTAACTCCCAAGTAAGATATATATCAGGAACATATCTACCCTCAAATGGTGGAATATTCAATTTCAGTTTAGGGAGATGGTCATGATCTCGTACCTGAGGTGGTGGTGCCGGCCTACCGTTGCGAATATATACCTGAGGTCAACCTGCTGGTGGTGGTGCTGGTGGCTGCACGTAGTTCTGATTTTGATCAACCTCATCCTCATAATCGCCCGCATAATCGTCATCCTCCTCAGCCGCCGCAGTAGCAGGAGCCAAAGAAGCATCAACAGTAGGTGCAGCGGCACCCGAATTTTGACCAGTCTCAATTGGAACGCGCTGTGCTCGTCCCACTTGATTTGGAAGGCGGCGTTGGAGATGTGGTTGTTGTTGCTGTAGAGGTGCGACATGTGCAGCCGGTGGTGGTTGGGGAAGACGCTTGAGTAATTCAGTAAACTTGTTATCCAGCTTTGTTTCGAATGACTTCTCCACGGCATCTATCTTCTCCATAGCCTCTTCAAATCTGTTTAGCACATCTCCCACCTGGCCACTCATCATTTGCTGAAATTTATCATGCAACTCCTTGTTCGTCATGTTCTCCCAAACAGTGTCATCGGCTTGTGATCCTGCCATAGTTAGCAGCAATAGAAACACAAAAGAATATGATCCTGCAGACTACTAGGAAGTGGTGGTGATGGTGGAGTGTCACAAAACCTTCAAGCGAATCTCAAATTCTTACCAGTTCTTACCCAGCAGCAGGTGGTGATCGGCTACCGTTGTAGTCAAAACTCTCAAAGCTTGGATAGAGTGATTACCAGGGAGAGTCAAACGCACGATGTAGATGTATGTGGAGCTGGGAAGGCTTATAATATGGTAGCAAAAATGGTCAGCAATAATCAATTCAGAGATGCAAAGTTGAATAAACGCTCAACGACGGTACTATGCTGGTCCTAGGCTAGACCGTGCTAGAGACGCGAGCCTAGAACACTAACAAAATCACGGCGCTGCACGTAAACAAGGGAAAAGCACACTCAGGGAATTTTTTTTTGCTCTTTTTTTGCTTTTTTTTTTGCGAAAAATCACTATAATGGCGAGTGTCTCAAAACTCTTCCCAGATCAAACTGACAGGATGGCACAAAAAAATTTTGACTATATTTTTTCGGAAATCAGGGCAGCGACGACGAAAAAGTGCGACAAAAAATCACTATGATGGCGAGTGTCTCAAAACACTCCCCGGGACCTCAAAATAGGATAGGGAAAAAATATTTTTGGTTGCCGAAATTTTGGCCTAAAAACTGCCCGGGGGTTTCCAGACTTTTTTTTTCGAGACCTACTCAGGCAAGGAAACACGAAACGGAAAATAGATGGATCTCTAAAACAAACCCAATATGAAAAGAACTCGGATTGGTGGTGGATATATGGTGGTAGGATATGGCAGCGGTGGTGGTATATGGTAGCGGTGGTGGTATATGGATACTGATCGGTGGTGGTATATGGATACGGATCGGTGGTGGTATATGGATACGGATCGGTGGTGGTATATGGATACGGATTCAGAGCGGTGGCGGATAAGCAATGGTGGTAGATGGCAAGGCGATGATGATGGTGCGGCGGCGGCGTGACAACTTATGACCAGAACTCGAAACTCTAAAAGACTAGACTCTAAGACCAGCAACTTGACACGACGATGCAACCGCAAATTCAACAAAGCAAAAACCCTAAAAAGATTACGCAAAGGCTCAGATTGGTTCGGATATACTGAACTAACCCTAATTTTTTTGTGGCTTTTTCGTGGACTGTAGGTATGAAGAACAGACTTGATCTAAACTACGAAAAACTGGAAAATCTCACCGAGCAACCTGGAAATCTGATACCACTTGATAGAAGCAAAGGTGTCCCGTCTTTCGATGAGATGATGGATATCACTTTGATGGAAGTCGACTTTGACGATCCGACTACGAACGTGCGAGGACGTCGCGCCTTAGCAATCGCTAAACCAACTCCGAGAGGTTATTGACCACGCCGGAGCACGATCAACCTGACCACGAGGGTCTGTTTCCTGCGAGCAAACGAAGAACAAGCAAGAAACTGAGATTGCAATTTGGATATTGCGAATATAAGATGAGAGCTTTATTGATCAAGGTGGGGTTCTGTGACGCCTTTGTCTGGTCGTTGAACACAAACGAAGTACGCGAAGTTGCAGCTATGGCGAACTTTTAATCTAAACAAAACCCAAAGTCTAAACGGTGCCCTAAGGGCTGTATATATGGAGGAAGAGGGGGGAATTTCGTGGCCCTTGGAGAAGGGGTCCGAAACCAACCCTATCACTTGTTTCCCCACACATACGGACTCTAAAAACAGCCTATACTTATGTATTTCGAAATTACATGGGCCTGGCTGATGAGGACATCAATACCATTGTTACACCCACAGCCCCTGCTGCTATACATACTGGACCAATTACTAGAGCTCGCGCACGCCAATTAAATTACCAGGTACTTTCGTTTCTTGGTAATGATTCTAATGTTCATGAGAATATGATGCTGCCTAAATTGGATACATTTGTTTTGCTTACAAATGAAGGGCCTAGCTTTGAGAAGGATGAACATTGGAGCAAGAACAAGCATGGAGATGATGGCATGCGCATGGGGGACAAGAACGGAGTTACAAGTGATGATTTCAGGACACTGAAGCCACCATAATGCGTGCATGAAGCCTTGGACGAAATATGCAAGATGCTACTTCATAACTTTCGTCCAGAGGCTATTCTAGGTGCTGCATCACCTTATTATTGGGCCAGGCCCATGTAATTTCGAAATACTTGAGTATAGGCTATTTTTAGAGTCCGTATGTGTGGGGAAACAAGAGATAGGGTTGGTTTCGGACCCCTTCCCCAAGGGCCACGAAATTCCCCCCCTCTTCCTCCATATATACAGTCCTTAGGGCGTCGTTTAGACTTTGGGTTTTGTTTAGATTAAAAGTTCGCCATAGCTGCAACTTCGCGTACTTCGTTTGTGTTCAACGACCAGACAAAGGCGTCACAGAACCCCACCTTGATCAATAAAGCTTTCATCTTATATTCGCAATATCCAGATTGCAATCTCAGTTTCTTGCTTGTTCTTCGTTTGCTCGCAGGAAACAGACCCTCGTGGTCAGGTTGATCGTGCTCCGGCGTGGTCAATAACCTCTCGGAGTTGGTTTAGCGATTGCTAAGGCACGACGTCATCGCACGTTCGTAGTCGGATTGTCAAAGTCGACTTCCACCAAAGCGATATCCATCATCTCATCGAAAGACGGGACACCTTTGCCTCTATCAAGTGGTATCAGATTTCCAGGTTACTCGTTGAGATTTTACAGTTTTTCGTAGTTTAGATCGAGTCTGTTCTTCATACCTACAGCCCACGAAAAAGCCACAAAAAAAAATTAGGGTTAGTTCATCATATCCGAACCAATCTGAGCCTTTGCATAATCTTTTTAGGGTTTTTGCTTTGTTGAATTTGCGGTTGCATCATCGTGTCAAGTTGCTGGTCTTAGAGTCTAGTCTTTTAGAGTTTCGAGTTCTGGTCATAAGTTGTCACGCCGCCGCCGCACGATCATCATCGCCTTGCCATCTACCACCATTGCTTATCCGCCACCGCTTTGAATCCGTATCCATATACCACCACCAATCCGTATCCATATACCACCACCGATTCGTATCCATATACCACCACCGCTACCATATACCACCACCGCTGCCATATCCTACCACCATATATCCACAACCAATCCGAGTTCTTTTCATATTCGGTTCGTTTTAGAGATCCATCTATTTTCCGTTTCGTGTTTCCTTGCCTGAGTAGGTCTCGGAAAACAAAACAGCGCAAAAAAAAAATTCGGCGACCCCGGGCAGTTTTTAGGCCAAAATTATGGCGACCAAAATTTTTTTTCCCTATCCTATTTTTAGGTCCAGGGGAGTGTTTTGAGACACTCGCCATCATAGTGATTTTTTGTCGCACTTTTTCGCTTTGCTGCCCTGATTTCCAAAAAAAATAGTCAAAAAATTTTGTGCCTATCTTGTCAGTTTGACCCGGGAAGAGTTTTGAGACACTCTCCATTATAGTGATTTTTCGCAAAAAAAAAGGAGCGAAAAAAAGAGCAAAAAAAATTCCAGAGTGTGCTTTTCCCTTGTTTACGTGCAGCGCCGTGAGTTTGTTAGTGTTCTAGGCTCGCGTCTCTAGCACGGTCTAGCCTAGGACCAGCAGAGTACCGTCGTTGAGCGTTTATTCAACTTTGCATCTCTGAATTGATTATTGCTGACCATTTTTGCTACCATATTATAAGCCTTCCCAGCTCCACAAACATCTACATCGTGCGTTTGACTCTCCCTGGTAATCGCTCTATCCAAGCTTTGAGAGTTTTGACTACAACGGTTGCCGATCACCACCTGCTGCTGGGTAAGAACTGGTAAGAATTTGAGATTCGCTTGAAGGATTTGTGACACACCACCATCACCACCACTTCCTAGTAGTCTATAGGATCATATTCTTTTGTGTTTCTATTGCTGCTAACCATGGCAGGATCACAAGCCGATGAGACTGATTGGGAGAACATGACGAACAAGGAGTTGCATCATAAATTTCAGCAAATGATGAGTGGCCAGGTGATGTGCTAAACAGATTTGAAGAGGCTATGGAGAAGATAGATGCCATGGAGAAGTCGTTCGAGACAAAGCTGGATAACAAGTTTACTGAATTACTCAAGCGTCTTCCCCAACCACCACCGGCTGCATATGTCGCACCTCTACAACAACAACAACCACATCTCCAACGCCGCCTTCCAAATCATGTGGGACGAGCACAGCGCGTTCCAATTGAGACTGGTCAAAATTCGGGTGCCGCTGCACCTACTGTTGATGCTTCTTTGGCTCCTGCTACTGCGGCGGCTGAGGAGGATGACGATTATGCGGGCGATTATGAGGATGAGGTTGATCAAAATCAGAACTACGTGCAGCCACCAGCACCACCACCAGCAGGTCGACCTCAGGTATATATTCGCAACGGTAGGCCAGCACCACCACCTCAGGTACGAGATCATGACCATCTCCCTAAACTGAAATTGAATATTCCACCATTTGAGGGTAGATATGTTCCTGATATATATCTTACTTGGGAGTTAGAAACTGAACAACGTTTTACATGTTTACAATATCCTGAGGAGAGACGTGTTCCTGCTGCTGTTTGTGCTTTCACTAGCTTTGCATGTGTTTGGTGGTCTGAACATTGTAGATTATATCCTGTTCCAGCTACTTGGGCTGCTTTGAAAACTGCTATGCGTACTCGTTGGGTTCCACCATATTATCAACGTGAATTACTTCAAAAATTGCAGCGCTTAAGACAAGGGAAAAATTCTGAAGAAGAATATTATCAGGAATTACAAACTGGCATGATTACATGTGGTATTGTTGAGGAGAATGAAGCTATGCTTGCACGTTTTATGGGTGGATTAAATAAAGAGATTCAGACCATTCTAGAGTATAAGGATTATAATAATATCACTCGTTTATTCCATCTTGCTTGTAAAGCTGAACGTGAAGTGCAGGATCGACAGGCATTGGCACGAACTAACTTTTCTGCAGGTCGACCTTCATCATAGACACCATGTGCATCCTTTACTTCCACTTCACCATCACCTCCATCGGGTGCCACCTCCAGCCGAGATACAAGAAAGCAGGCACAACCACCACTCTCTGCCAAGAGCACACCTGCCGGGCCTGCGCAGAGCTCTTCTTCTTCCATGGTGTCAACAGGGCACACAAGTGATATTATTTGTCATCGTTGTAAGGGAAGAGGACATTATGCGAGAGAATGCAAATCTCAGCGTGTGATGATTGCTATTGAGGATGGTGGGTATGAGTCCACTAGTGACTATGATGAGGAGACTTTGGCTCTTATTACACATGAAGAACATGGTGGAGATGATTCTGAAAATGAGACGCAATACATGGCTCCTGAAGACGCTGATAGGTATGAATGTTTAGTTTCTCAACGTGTTTTGAGTGTGCAGGTCACACAAGCAGAGCAAAATCAGAGGCATAATTTGTTCCATACAAAGGGAGTTGTGAAGGAACGTTCTGTTCGCGTCATCATAGATGGAGGGAGCTGTAACAACTTGGCTAGCATGGAGATGGTGGAGAAACTATCTCTCACCACAAGACCACATCCACATCCTTACTACATCCAATGGTTCAACAACAGCGGCAAGGTTAAGGTAACACGTACTGTTCGTGTGCATTTTAGTATCTCTACATATGCTGATTATGTTGATTGTGATGTGGTACCCATGCAAGCATGTTCCTTATTACTTGGTAGACCATGGCAATTTGATAAAAATTCTGTACACCATGGTAGAAACAATCAGTATACTCTTGTTCATAAGGATAAAAATATTACTTTGCTTCCTATGACTCCTGATTCCATTTTGAAAGATGACATTAATAGAGCTAATAAAGCAAAACAGGAGAAAAATAAGAGTGAAAATCAGATTGTGGCAAAAGAATTTGCGCAACAAATGAAACCTAATTATAAACCATCTAGTGTTGTTTCTGAAATTAAATTGAAAAGTGCATGTTTACTTGCCACAAAATCTGATATTGATGAGCTAGATTTCAACAAATCTGTTTGCTATGCTTTTGTGTGCAAAGAGGCATTATTTTCATTCGAGGACGTGCCTTCCTCTTTGCCCCCTGCTGTCACTAACATTTTGCAGGAGTTCGCTGACGTCTTCCCACAAGACGTGCCACCGGGATTACCACCTATTCGAGGGATTGAGCATCAAATTGATTTAATTCCCGGTGCATCGCTACCCAACCGTGCACCATACCGTACCAATCCTGATAGAGGCAAAGGTGTCCCGTCTTTCGATGAGATGATGAATATCGCTTTGATGGAAGTCGACTTTGACGATCCGACTACGAACGTGCGAGGACGTCGCGCCTTAGCAATCGCTAAACCAACTCCGAGAGGTTATCGACCACGCCGGAGCACGATCAACGTGACCACGAGGGTCTGTTTCCTGCGAGCAAACGAAGAACAGGCGAGAAACTGAGATTGCAATCTGGATATTGCGAATATAAGATGAAAGCTTTATTGATCAAGGTGGGGTTCTGTGACGCCTTTGTCTGGTCGCTGAACACAAACGAAGTACGCGAAGTTGCAGCTATGGCGAACTTTTAATCTAAACAAAACCCAAAGTCTAAACGATGCCCTAAGGGCTGTATATATGGAGGAAGAGGGGGGGAATTTCGTGGCCCTTGAGGAAGGGGTCCGAAACCAACCCTATCTCTTGTTTCCCCACACATACGGACTCTAAAAACAGCCTATACTTATGTATTTCGAAATTACATGGGCCTGGCCCAATAATAAGGTGACGCAGCACCTAGAATAGCCTCTGGACGAAAGTTATGAAGTAGCATCTTGTATATTTCGTCCAAGGCTTCATGCACGCATTATGGTGGCTTCAACGTCCTGAAATCATCACTTGTAACTCCGTTCTTGTTCCCCATGCGCATGCCATCATCTCCATGCTTGTTCTTGCTCCAATGTTCATCCTTCTCAAAGCTAGGCCCTTCATTTGTAAGCAAAACAAATGTATCCAATTTAGGCAGCATCATATTCTCATGAACATTAGAATCATTAGCAAGAAACAAAAGTACCTGGTAATTTAATTGGCGTGCGCGAGCTCTAGTAATTGGTCCAGTATGTATAGTAGCAGGGCCTGTGGGTGTAATAATTGTATTGATGTCCTCATCATCCTCCCCTTCTTGAAATGAAGTCGTCCTCGACGGAAGCTCATCTTCCTCACCCAAATAAGGCTTCAAATCTGCAATATTAAAAGTGGGACTAACCCCAAAATCTGCAGGCAGCTCAAGTTTATATGCATTATCATTTATTTTCTCTAACACCTTAAAAGGACCATCAGCACGTGGCATTAGCTTTGATTTGCGCAAATCAGGAAATCTATCCTTACGCAAATGTAACCAAACAAGATCTCCAGGTGCAAACACAACATGTTTTCTACCCTTATCTCCAGCAAGTTTATATTTAGCATTCATACGCTCAATGTTTTCCTTAGTTAACTCATGCATTTTTAAGATCAATTCAGCACGTTGTTTAGCATCAAAATTAACCTTCTCCGAAGATGGAAGAGGCAACAAATCAATAGGTGCACGAGGTAGGAAACCATACACAATTTCAAAAGGGCACATCTTAGTAGTAGAATGCAATGAACTATTATAAGCAAACTCAATATGAGGCAAGCAGTCTTCCCACATTTTCTTATTATTCTTCAAAACAGCCCTAAGCATAGTAGACAATGTTCTATTGACTACTTCAGTTTGTCCATCAGTTTGGGGGTGACAAGTAGTACTAAAAAGCAGTTTAGTCCCCAACTTAGCCCATAAACATCTCCAAAAGTGGCTAAGAAATTTAGTATCACGATCTGAAACAATAGTATTTGGCACACCATGCAAGCGAATAATTTCACGAAAGAACAAATCAGCAACATTAACAGCGTCATCGCTTTTATGACATGGTATAAAGTGCGCCATTTTCGAGAATCTATCCACGACAACAAATATGCTATCCCTCCCCTTCTTTGTTCGAGGTAAACCTAAAACAAAGTCCATAGATATATCCTCCCAAGGAACACTAGGTACAGGCAAAGGCATATATAAACCATGAGGATTGAGTCGTGACTTAGCTTTTTGACATGTAGTGCAGCGAGCAACAAAACGCTCAACATCCCGTCTCATCTTTGGCCAAAAGAAATGTGTAGCAAGTACGTCCTCCGTCTTCTTCACGCCAAAGTGTCCCATTAATCCTCCTCCATGCGCCTCCTGCAACAACAAAAGACGAACGGAGCTAGCTGGAATGCATAGCTTGTTAGCACGAAACACAAATCCATCGTTAACAACAAACTTGTTCCACATTCTTCCTTCTTTACAATTCTGCATTACATCTTTAAAATCTGCATCATGCACATATTGATCTTTGATGGTCTCCAAACCAAATATTTTGAAGTCAAGTTGTGAAAGCATAGTATAGCGACGAGACAATGCATCAGCAATAACATTTTCTTTTCCCTTCTTGTGTTTAATGACATAAGGGAAAGTCTCAATGAATTCAACCCATTTAGCATGTCTACGATTCAGTTTAGCTTGACTTTTAATATGTTTCAAAGATTCATGATCAGAATGTATAACAAATTCTTTGGGCCATAAATAATGTTGCCATGTTTCTAAAGTCCGAACAAGAGCATATAATTCTTTATCATAAGTAGAATAATTCAGACTAGGCCCACTCAATTTTTCAGAAAAGTATGCAACAGGTTTGCCATCTTGTAATAACACACCTCCTAATCCAATTCCACTAGCATCACATTCAAGCTCAAAAGTCTTGTTAAAATCAGGAAGTTGGAGTAAAGGTGATAGAGGCGGAGGTGTCCCGTCTTTCGATGAGATGATGGATATCGCTTTGGTGGAAGTCGACTTTGACGATCCGACTACGAACGTGCAAGGACGTCGCGCCTTAGCAATCGCTAAACCAACTCCGAGAGGTTATTGACCACGCCGGAGCACGATCAACCTGACCACGAGGGTCTGTTTCCTGCGAGCAAACGAAGAACAAGCAAGAAACTAAGATTGCAATCTGGATATTGCGAATATAAGATGAAAGCTTTATTGATCAAGGTGGGGTTCTGTGACGCCTTTGTCTGGTCGTTGAACACAAACGAAGTACGCGAAGTTGCAGCTATGGCGAACTTTTAATCTAAACAAAACCCAAAGTCTAAACGATGCCCTAAGGGCTGTATATATGGAGGAAGAGGGGGGAATTTCGTGGCCCTTGGTGGAGGGGTCCGAAATCAACCCTATCTCTTGTTTCCCCACACATACGGACTCTAAAAATAGCCTATACTTATGTATTTCAAAATTACATGGGCCTGGCCCAATAATAAGGTGACGCAGCACCTAAAATAGCCTCGGGACGAAATTTATGAAGTGGCATCTTGTATATTTCGTCCAAGGCTTCGTGCACCCATTATGGTGGCTTCAAAGTCTTGAAATCATCACTTGTAACTCCGTTCTTGTTTCCCTTGCGCATGCCGTCATCTCCATGCTTGTTCTTGCTCCAATGTTCATCCTTCTCCAAGCTAGGCCCTTCATTTGTAAGCAAAACAAATGTATCCAATTTAGCCAGCATCATATTCTCATGAACATTAGAATCATTACCAAGAAACGAAAGTACCTGGTAATTTAGTTGGCGTGCACGAGCTCTAGTAATTGGTCCAGTATGTATAGCAGCAGGGGCTGTGGGTGTAACAATTGTATTGATGTCCTCATCATCCTCCCCTTCTTGAAATGAAGTCGTCCTCGACGGAAGTTCATCTTCCTCACCCAAATAAGGCTTCAAATCTGCAATGTTAAAAGTGGGACTAACCCCAAAATCTGCAGGCAGCTCAAGTTTATATGCATTATCATTTATTTTCTCTAACACCTTAAAAGGACCATCAGCACGTGGCATTAGCTTTGATTTGCGCAAATCAGGAAATCTATCCTTACGCAAATGTAACCAAACAAGATCTCCAGGTGCAAACACAACATGTTTTCTACCCTTATCTCCAGCAAGTTTATATTTAGCATTCATACGCTCAATGTTTTCCTTAGTTAACTCATGCATTTTTAAGATCAATTCAGCACGTTGTTTAGCATCAAAATTAACCTTCTCCGAAGATGGAAGAGGCAACAAATCAATAGGTGCACGAGGTAGGAAACCATACAATTTCAAAAGGGCACATCTTAGTAGTAGAATGCAATGAACGATTATAAGCAAACTCAATATGAGGCAAGCAGTCTTCCCACATTTTCTTATTATTCTTCAAAACAGCCCTAAGCATAGTAGACAATGTTCTATTGACTACTTCAGTTTGTCCATCAGTTTGGGGGTGACAAGTAGTACTAAAAAGCAGTTTAGTCCCCAACTTAGCCCATAAACATCTCCAAAAGTGGCTAAGAAATTTAGTATCACGATCTGAAACAATAGTATTTGGCACACCATGCAAGCGAATAATTTCACGAAAGAACAAATCAGCAACATTAACAGCATCATCGCTTTTATGACATGGTATAAAGTGCGCCATTTTCGAGAATCTATCCACGACAACAAATATGCTATCCCTCCCCTTCTTTGTTCGAGGTAAACCTAAAACAAAGTCCATAGATATATCCTCCCAAGGAACACTAGGTACAGGCAAAGGCATATATAAACCATGAGGATGGAGTCGTGACTTAGCTTTTTGACATGTAGTGCAGCGAGCAACAAAACGCTCAACATCCCGTCTCATCTTTGGCCAAAAGAAATGTGTAGCAAGTACGTCCTCCGTCTTCTTCACGCCAAAGTGTGACATTAATCCTCCTCCATGCGCCTCCTGCAACAACAAAATACGAAGAGAGCTAGCTGGAATGCATAGCTTGTTAGCACGGAACACAAATCCATCATTAGCGACAAACTTGTTCCAGGTTCTTCCTTCTTTACAATTCTGCAATACATCTTTAAAATCAGCATCATGCACATATTGATCTTTGATGGTCTCCAAACCAAATATTTTGAAGTCAAGTTGTGAAAGCATAGTATAGCGACGAGACAATGCATCAGCAATAACATTTTCTTTACCCTTCTTGTGTTTAATGACAAAAGGGAAAGTTTCAATGAATTCAACCCATTTAGCATGTCTACGATTCAGTTTAGCTTGACTTTTAATATGTTTCAAAGATTCATGATCAGAATGTATAACAAATTCTTTGGGCCATAAATAATGTTGCCATGTTTCTAAAGTCCGAACAAGAGCATATAGTTCTTTATCATAAGTAGAATAATTCAGACTAGGCCCACTCAATTTTTCAGAAAAGTATGCAACAGGTTTGCCATCTTGTAATAACACACCTCCTAATCCAATGCCACTAGCATCACATTCAAGCTCAAAAGTCTTATTAAAATCAGGAAGTTGGAGTAAAGGAGCATGTGTCAAGTTATCTTTCAATACCGTGAAGGCTTCTTCCTGTGCGGTACCCCAAACAAAAGGCACATCCTTCTTTGTAAGCTCGTTGAGAGGTGCAGCAATGGTTCTAAAATATCTCACAAAACGCCTATAGAAACCAGCGAGTCCAAGAAAACTCCGCACTTGTGTGACCGTTTTGGGCTGCGGCCAACTCTCAATAGCTTCAATCTTGGCTTTATCAACTTCAATTCCCTGTGGAGTAACAACATAGCCAAGAAAAGATACTCGGTCGGTGCAAAAGGTGCACTTCCCAAGGTTACCAAACAAACGTGCATCACGTAGAGCAATAAAAACAGCACGTAAATGTTCCAAATGTTCTTCCAAAGATTTGCTATAAATCAGTATATCATCAAAATAGACCACCACAAATCGTCCAATGAAAGCACGTAAAACTTCGTTCATTAGTCTCATGAAAGTACTAGGTGCATTAGTTAACCCAAAAGGCATGACTAACCACTCATATAAACCAAACTTAGTTTTAAATGCAGTTTTCCATTCATCTCCCAATTTCATACGAATTTGATGGTATCCACTACGCAAATCAACTTTGGAGAATATTGTAGATCCACTCAATTCATCAAGCATATCATCGAGCCTAGGAATAGGATGACGATAACGAATAGTAATATTATTAATGCCTCTACAATCAACACACATACGCGACGTACCATCCTTTTTAGGCACGAGTATAATAGGAACAGCACAAGGACTAAGAGATTCGCGTATATAACCTTTGTCGAGCAGCTCCTGTACTTGACGCATAATCTCCTTCGTCTCCTCTGGATTGGTACGGTATGGTGCACGGTTGGGTAGCGATGCACCGGGAATTAAGTCAATTTGATGCTCAATCCCTCGAATAGGTGGTAATCCCGGTGGCACGTCTTGTGGGAAGACGTCAGCGAACTCCTGCAAAATGTGAGTGACAGCAGGGGGCAAAGAGGAAGGCACGTCCTCGAATGAAAATAATGCCTCTTTGCACACAAAAGCATAGCAAACAGATTTGCTGAAATCTAGTTCATCAATATCAGATTTTGTGGCAAGCAAACATGCACTTTTCAATTTAATTTCAGAAACAACACTAGATGGTTTATTATTAGGTTTCATTTGTTGCTCAAATTCCTTTGCCACAATCGGATTTTCACTCTTATTTTTCTCCTGTTTTGCTTTATTAGCTCTATTAATGTCATCTTTCAAAATGGAATCAGGAGTCATAGGAAGCAAAGTAATATTTTTATCCTTATGAACAAGAGTATACTGATTGTTTCTACCATGGTGTACAGAATTTTTATCAAATTGCCATGGTCTACCTAGTAATAAGGAACATGCTTGCATGGGTACCACATCACAATCAACATAATCAGCATATGTAGAGATACTAAAATGCACACGAACAGTACGTGTTACCTTAACCTTGCCGCTGTTGTTGAACCATTGGATGTAGTAAGGATGTGGATGTGGTCTTGTGGTGAGAGATAGCTTCTCCACCATCTCCATGCTAGCCAAGTTGTTACAGCTCCCTCCATCTATGATGACGCGAACAGAACGTTCCTTCACAACTCCCTTTGTATGGAACAAATTATGCCTCTGATTTCGCTCTGCTTGTGTGACCTGCACACTCAAAACACGTTGAGCAACTAAACATTCATACCTGTCAGCGTCTTCAGGAGCCATGTATTGCGTCTCATTTTCAGAATCATCTCCACCATGTTCTTCACGTGTAATAAGAGCCAAAGTCTCCTCATCATAGTCACTAGCGGACTCATACCCACCATCCTCAGTAGCAATCATGACACGCTGAGATTTGCATTCTCTCGCAAAATGTCCTCTTCCCTTACAACGACGACAAATAATATCACTTGTGTGCCCTGTCGATGCCATGGAAGAAGAAGAGCTCTGCACAGGCCCGGCAGGTGTGCTCTTGGCAGATAGTGGTGGTTGTGCCTGCTTTCTTGTATCACGGCTGGAGGTGGCACCTGATGGAGGTGATGGTGAAGTGGAAGTAGAAGATGCACGCGGTGTCCATGATGAAGGTCGACCTGCAGAAAAGTTAGTTCGCGCCAATGGCTGTCGATCCTGCACTTCACGTTCAGCTTTACAAGCAAGATGGAATAAACGAGTGATATTATTATAATCCTTATACTCTAGAATGGTCTGAATCTCTTTATTTAATCCACCCATAAAACGTGCAAGCATAGCTTCATTCTCCTCAACAATACCACATCTAATCATGCCAGTTTGTAATTCCTGATAATATTCTTCTACCGAATTTTTTCCTTGTCTTAAACGCTGCAATTTTTGAAGTAATTCACGTTGATAATATGGTGGAACCCAACGAGTACGCATAGCAGTTTTCAAAGCAGCCCAAGTAGCTGGAACAGGATATAATCTACAATGTTCAGACCACCAAACACATGCAAAGCTAGTGAAAGCACAAACAGCAGCAGGAACACGTCTCTCCTCAGGATATGCAAAGGCTCAGATTGGTTCGGATATGATGAACTAACCCTAATTTTTTTTTGTGGCTTTTTCGTGGACTGTAGGTATGAAGAACAGACTCGATCTAAACTACGAAAAACTGTAAAATCTCACCGAGCAACCTGGAAATCTGATACCACTTGATAGAGGCAAAGGTGTCCCGTCTTTCGGTGAGATGATGAATATCGCTTTGATGGAAGTCGACTTTGACGATCCGACTACGAACGTGCGAGGACGTCGCGCCTTAGCAATCGCTAAACCAACTCCGAGAGGTTATCGACCATGCCGGAGCACGATCAACCTGACCACGAGGGTCTGTTTCCTGCGAGCAAACGAAGAACAGGCAAGAAACTGAGATTGCAATCTGGATATTGCGAATATAAGATGAAAGCTTTATTGATCAAGGTGGGGTTCTGTGACGCCTTTGTCTGGTCGCTGAACACAAACGAAGTACGCGAAGTTGCAGCTATGGCGAACTTTTAATCTAAACAATACCCCAAAGTCTAAACGACGCCCTAAGGGCTGTATATATGGAGGAAGAGGGGGGGGGGAATTTCGTGGCCCTTGAGGAAGGGGTCCGAAACCAACCCTATCTCTTGTTTCCCCACACATACGGACTCTAAAAACAGCCTATACTTATGTATTTCGAAATTACATGGGCCTGGCCCAATAATAAGGTGACGCAGCACCTAGAATAGCCTCTGGACGAAAGTTATGAAGTAGCATCTTGTATATTTCGTCCAAGGCTTCATGCACGCATTATGGTGGCTTCAACGTCCTGAAATCATCACTTGTAACTCCGTTCTTGTTCCCCATGCGCATGCCATCATCTCCATGCTTGTTCTTGCTCCAATGTTCATCCTTCTCAAAGCTAGGCCCTTCATTTGTAAGCAAAACAAATGTATCCAATTTAGGCAGCATCATATTCTCATGAACATTAGAATCATTAGCAAGAAACGAAAGTACCTGGTAATTTAATTGGCGTGCGCGAGCTCTAGTAATTGGTCCAGTATGTATAGCAGCAGGGACTGTGGGTGTAATAATTGTATTGATGTCCTCATCACGGTCGGTGCAAAAGGTGCACTTCCCAAGGTTACCAAACAAACGTGCATCACGTAGAGCAATAAAAACAGCACGTAAATGTTCCAAATGTTCTTCCAAAGATTTGCTATAAATCAGTATATCATCAAAATAGACCACCACAAATCGTCCAATGAAAGCACGTAAAACTTCGTTCATTAGTCTCATGAAAGTACTAGGTGCATTAGTTAACCCAAAAGGCATGACTAACCACTCATATAAACCAAACTTAGTTTTAAATGCAGTTTTCCATTCATCTCCCAATTTCATACGAATTTGATGGTATCCACTACGCAAATCAACTTTGGAGAATATTGTAGAGCCACTCAATTCATCAAGCATATCATCGAGCCTAGGAATAGGATGACGATAACGAATAGTAATATTATTAATGCCTCTACAATCAACACACATACGCGACGTACCATCCTTTTTAGGCACGAGTATAATAGGAACAGCACAAGGACTAAGAGATTCGCGTATATAACCTTTGTCGAGCAGCTCCTGTACTTGACGCATAATCTCCTTCGTCTCCTCTGGATTGGTACGGTATGGTGCACGGTTGGGTAGCGATGCACCGGGAATTAAGTCAATTTGATGATCAATCCCTCGAATAGGTGGTAATCCCGGTGGCACGTCTTGTGGGAAGACGTCAGCGAACTCCTGCAAAATGTGAGTGACAGCAGGGGGCAAAGAGGAAGGCACGTCCTCGAATGAAAATAATGCCTCTTTGCACACAAAAGCATAGCAAACAGATTTGCTGAAATCTAGTTCATCAATATCAGATTTTGTGGCAAGTAAACATGCACTTTTCAATTTAATTTCAGAAACAACACTAGATGGTTTATTATTAGGTTTCATTTGTTGCTCAAATTCCTTTGCCACAATCTGATTTTCACTCTTATTTTTCTCCTGTTTTGCTTTATTAGCTCTATTAATGTCATCTTTCAAAATGGAATCAGGAGTCATAGGAAGCAAAGTAATATTTTTATCCTTATGAACAAGAGTATACTGATTGTTTCTACCATGGTGTACAGAATTTTTATCAAATTGCCATGGTCTACCTAGTAATAAGGAACATGCTTGCATGGGTACCACATCACAATCAACATAATCAGCATAAGTAGAGATACTAAAATGCACACGAACAGTACGTGTTACCTTAACCTTGCCGCTGTTGTTGAACCATTGGATGTAGTAAGGATGTGGATGTGGTCTTGTGGTGAGAGATAGCTTCTCCACCATCTCCATGCTAGCCAAGTTGTTACAGCTCCCTCCATCTATGATGACGCGAACAGAACGTTCCTTCACAACTCCCTTTGTATGGAACAAATTATGCCTCTGATTTCGCTCTGCTTGTGTGACCTGCACACTCAAAACACGTTGAGCAACTAAACATTCATACCTGTCAGCGTCTTCAGGAGCCATGTATTGCGTCTCATTTTCAGAATCATCTCCACCATGTTCTTCACGTGTAATAAGAGCCAAAGTCTCCTCATCATAGTCACTAGCGGACTCATACCCACCATCCTCAGTAGCAATCATGACACGCTGAGATTTGCATTCTCTCGCAAAATGTCCTCTTCCCTTACAACGACGACAAATAATATCACTTGTGTGCCCTGTCGATGCCATGGAAGAAGAAGAGCTCTGCACAGGCCCGGCAGGTGTGCTCTTGGCAGA
>NC_057814.1:342366657-342381998 GCF_018294505.1 Triticum aestivum
AGTGTCTCAAAACTCTTCCCAGGTCAAACTGACAGGATGGGCACAAAATTTTTTGACTATTTTTTTTTTCGGAAATCAAGGCAGCGACGACGAAAAAGTGCGACAAAAAATCACTATGATGGCGAGTGTCTCAAAACACTACCCGGGGCCTAAAAATAGGATAGGGAAAAAATATTTTTGGTTGCCGAAATTTTGGCCTAAAAACTGCCCGGGGGTCTCCAGACTTTTTTTTTTTTCCGAGACCTACGTAATTTAATTGGCGTGCGCGAGCTCTAGTAATTGGTCTAGTATGTATAGTAGCAGGGCCTGTGGGTGTAATAATTGTATTGATGTCCTCATCAAATCCAGAGGAGACGAAGGAGATTATGCGTCAAGTACAGGAGCTGCTCGACAAAGGTTATATACGTGAATCTCTTAGTCCTTATGCTGTTCCTATTATACTAGTGCCTAAAAAGGATGGTACGTCGCGTATGTGTGTTGATTGTAGAGGCATTAATAATATTACTATTCGTTATCGTCATCCTATTCCTAGGCTAGATGATATGCTTGATGAATTGAGTGGCTCTACAATATTCTCCAAAGTTGATTTGCGTAGTGGATACCATCAAATTCGTATGAAATTGGGAGATGAATGGAAAACTGCATTTAAAACTAAGTTTGGTTTATATGAGTGGTTAGTCATGCCTTTTGGGTTAACTAATGCACCTAGTACTTTCATGAGACTAATGAACGAAGTTTTACGTGCTTTCATTGGACGATTTGTGGTAGTCTATTTTGATGATATACTGATTTATAGCAAATCTTTGGAAGAACATTTGGAACATTTACGTGCTGTTTTTATTGCTCTACGTGATGCACGTTTGTTTGGTAACCTTGGGAAGTGCACCTTTTGCATCGACCGAGTATCTTTTCTTGGCTATGTTGTTACTCCATAGGGAATTGAAGTTGATAAAGCCAAGATTGAAGCTGTTGAGAGTTGGCCGCAGCCCAAAACGGTCACACAAGTGCGGAGTTTTCTTGGACTCGCTGGTTTCTATAGGCGTTTTGTGAGAGATTTTAGCACCATTGCTGCACCTCTCAACGAGCTTACAAAGAAGGATGTGCCTTTTGTTTGGGGTACCGCACAGGAAGAAGCCTTCACGGTATTGAAAGATAACTTGACACATGCTCCTTTACTCCAACTTCCTGATTTTAATAAGTTTTTTGAGCTTGAATGTGATGCTAGTGGAATTGGATTAGGAGGTGTGTTATTACAAGATGGTAAACCTGTTGCATACCTTTCTGAAAAATTGAGTGGGCCTAGTCTGAATTATTCTACTTATGATAAAGAACTATATGCTCTTGTTCGGACTTTAGAAACATGGCAACATTATTTATGGCCCAAAGAATTTGTTATACATTCTGATCATGAATCTCTGAAACATATTAAAAGTCAAGCTAAACTGAATCGTAGACATGCTAAATGGGTTGAATTCATTGAAACTTTCCCTTATGTCATTAAACACAAGAAGGGTAAAGAAAATGTTATTGCTGATGCATTGTCTCGTCGCTATACTATGCTTTCACAACTTGACTTCAAAATATTTGGTTTGGAGACCATCAAAGATCAATATGTGCATGATGCTGATTTTAAAGATGTTTTGCAGAATTGTAAAGAAGGAAGAACCTGGAACAAGTTTGTCGTTAATGATGGATTTGTGTTCCGTGCTAATAAGCTATGCATTCCAGCTAGCTCTCTTCGTCTTTTGTTGTTGCAGGATGCGCATGGAGGAGGATTAATGGGACACTTTGGCGTGAAGAAGACGGAGGACGTACTTGCTACACATTTCTTTTGGCCAAAGATGAGACGGGATGTTGAGCGTGTTGTTGCTCGCTGCACTACATGTCAAAAAGCTAAGTCACGACTCAATCCTCATGGTTTATATATGCCTTTGCCTGTACCTAGTGTTCCTTGGGAGGATATATCTATGGACTTTGTTTTAGGTTTACCTCGAACAAAGAAGGGGAGGGATAGCATATTTGTTGTCGTGGATAGATTCTCAAAAATGGCACACTTTATACCATGTCATAAAAGCGATGATGCTGTTAATGTTGCTGATTTGTTCTTCCGTGAAATTATTCGTCTGCATGGTGTGCCAAATACTATTGTTTCAGATCGTGATACTAAATTTCTTAGCCACTTTTGGAGATGTTTATGGGCTAAGTTGGGGACTAAACTGCTTTTTAGTACTACTTGTCACCCCCAAACTGATGGACAAACTGAAGTAGTCAATAGAACATTGTCTACTATGCTTAGGGCTGTTTTGAAGAATAATAAGAAAATGTGGGAAGAATGCTTGCCTCATATTGAGTTTGCTTATAATCGTTCATTGCATTCTACTACTAAGATGTGCCCTTTTGAAATTGTGTATGGTTTCCTACCTCGTGCACCTATTGATTAGTTGCCTCTTCCATCTTCGGAGAAGGTTAATTTTGATGCTAAACAACGTGCTAAAAATGCATGAGTTAACTAAGGAAAACATTGAGCGTATGAATGCTAAATATAAACTTGCTGGAGATAAGGGTAGAGAACATGTTGTGTTTGCACCTGGAGATCTTGTTTGGTTACATTTGCGTAAGGACAGATTTCCTGATTTGCGCAAATCAAAGCTAATGCCACGTGCTGATGGTCCTTTTAAGGTGTTAGAGAAAATAAATGATAATGCATATAAACTTGAGCTGCCTGCAGATTTTGGGGTTAGTCCCACTTTTAACATTGCAGATTTGAAGCCTTATTTGGGTGAGGAAGATGAGCTTCCGTCGAGGACGACTTCATTTCAAGAAGGGGAGGATGATGAGGACATCAATACCATTGTTACACCCACAGCCCCTGCTGCTATACATACTGGACCAATTACTAGAGCTCGCGCACGCCAATTAAATTACCAGGTACTTTCGTTTCTTGGTAATGATTCTAATGTTCATGAGAATATGATGCTGCCTAAATTGGATACATTTGTTTTGCTTACAAATGAAGGGCCTAGCTTTGAGAAGGATGAACATTGGAGCAAGAACAAGCATGGAGATGATGGCATGCGCATGGGGGACAAGAACGGAGTTACAAGTGATGATTTCAGGATATTGAAGCCACCATAATGCGTGCATGAAGCCTTGGACGAAATATGCAAGATGCTACTTCATAACTTTCGTCCAGAGGCTATTCTAGGTGCTGCGTCACCTTATTATTGGGCCAGTGATAGAGGCAAAGGTGTCCCATCTTTCGATGAGATGATGGATATCGCTTTGGTGGAAGTCGACTTTGACGATCCGACTAAGAACGTGCGATGACGTCGCGCCTTAGCAATCGCTAAACCAACTCCGAGAGGTTATTGACCACGCCGGAGCACGATCAACCTGACCACGAGGGTCTGTTTCCTGCGAGCAAACGAAGAACAAGCAAGAAACTGAGATTGCAATCTGGATATTGCGAATATAAGATGAAAGCTTTATTGATCAAGGTGGGGTTCTGTGACGCCTTTGTCTGGTCGTTGAACACAAACGAAGTACGCGAAGTTGCAGCTATGGCGAACTTTTAATCTAAACAAAACCCAAAGTCGAAACGACGCCTTAAGGGCTGTATATATGGAGGAAGAGGGGGGGGATTGCGTGGCCCTTGGGGAAGGGGTCCGAAACCAACCCTATCTCTTGTTTCCCCACACATACGGACTCTAAAAATAGCCTATACTTGAGGATTATCCTCATTGCTGCACAGAAGAATTACGTCCTGGAAGCACCGCTAGGTGCCAGAACTGCTGCAGGAGCAACACCAGATATTATGAACGTCTGGCAGAGCAAAGCTGATGACTACTCGATAGTTCAGTGTACCATGCTTTACGGCTTAGAACCGGGACTTCAACGACGTTTTGAACATCATGGAGCATATGAGATGTTCCAGGAGTTGAAGTTAATATTTCAAGCAAATGCCCGGATTGAGAGATATGAAGTCCAATAAGTTCTACAGGTGCAAGATGGAGGAGAATAATTCTGTTAGTGAACATATACTCAGAATGTCTGGGTATAACAATCACTTGATTCAACTGGGAGTTAATCTTCCGGATGATACTGTCATTGACAGAATGCTTCAATCACTGCAGCCAAGCTACAAAAGCTTCGTGATGAACTATAATATGCAAGGGATGGAAAAGACAATTCCAGAGCTCTTCGCAATGCTAAAGGCTACGGAGGTAGAAATCAAGAAGGAGCATCAAGTGTTGATGGTCAAGACCACCAGTTTCAAGAAAAAGGGAAAAGGGAAGAAGAAGGGGAACTTCAAGAAGAACATCAAACAAGTTGCTGCTCAAGAGAAGAAACCCAAGTCTGGACCTAAGCCTGAGACTGAGTGCTTCTACTGCAAGCAGACTGGTCACCGGAAGCGGAACTGCCCCAAGTATTTGGCGGATAAGAAGGATGGCAAGGTGAACAAAGGTATATGTGATATACATGCTATTGATGTGTACCTTACTAATGCTCGTAGTAGCACCTGGGTATTTGATACTGGTTCTGTTGCTAATATTTGCAACTCGAAACAGGGACTACGGATTAAGCGAAGATTGGCTAAGGACGAGGTGACGATGCGCGTGGGAAATGGTTCCAAAGTCGATGTGATCGCGGTCGGCACACTACCTCTACATCTACCTTCGGGGTTAGTTTTAGACTTAAATAATTGTTATTTGGTGCCAGCGTTAAGCATGAACATTATATCTGGATCTTGTTTGATGCAAGACGGTTATTCATTTAAATCGGAGAATAATGGTTGTTCTATTTATATGAGTAATATCTTTTATGGTCACGCACCCTTGAAGAGTGGTCTATTTTTGTTGAATCTCGATAGTAGTGATACACATATTTATAATATTGAAGCCAAAAGATGCAGAGTTGATAATGATAGTGCAACTTATTTGTGGCACTGCCGTTTGGGTCATATTGGTGTAAAGCGCATGAAGAAACTCCATACTGATGGACTTTTGGAATCACTTGATTACGAATCACTTGGTACTTGCGAACCATGCCTCATCGGCAAGATGACTAAAACGCCGTTCTCCGGAACTATGGAGCGAGCAACTGATTTGTTGGAGATCATACATACTGATGTATGTGGTCCAATGAATGTTGAGGCTCGCGGCGGGTATCGTTATTTTCTCACCTTCACAGATGATTTAAGCAGATATGGGTATATCTACTTAATGAAACATAAGTCTGAAACATTTGAAAAGTTCAAAGAATTTCAGAATGAAGTGGAAAATCATCGTAACAAGAAAATAAAGTTTCTACGATGTGATCGTGGAGGAGAATATTTGAGTTACGAGTTTGGCCTACATTTGAAACAATGCAGAATAGTTTCGCAACTCACGCCACCCAGAACACCATAGCGTAATGGTGGGTCCGAACGTCGTAATTGTACTTTACTAGATATGGTGAGATCTATGATGTCTCTTACTAATTTACCGCTATCGTTTTTGGGGTTATGCTTTAGAGACGGCTGCATTCACGTTAAATAGGGCACTATCAAAATCCGTTGAGACGACGCCTTATGAACTGTGGTTTGGCAAGAAACCAAAGTTGTCGTTTCTTAAAGTTTGGGGCTGCGATGCTTATGTGAAAAAGCTTCAACCTGATAAGCTCGAACCCAAATCGGAGAAATGTGTCTTCATAGGATACCCAAAGGAAACTTTTGGTACACTTTCTATCACAGATCTGAAGGCAAGACTTTTATTGCTAAATTTGGATCCTTTCTAGAGAAGGAGTTTCTCTCGAAAGAAGTGAGTGGGAGGAAAGTAGAACTTGATGAGGTAACTGTACCTGCTCCCTTATTGGAAAGTAGTTCATCGCAGAAACCGGTTCCTGTGACACCTACACCAATTAGTGAGGAAGCTAATGATATTGATCATGAAACTTCAGATCAAGTTGCTACTGAACCTCGTAGGTCAACCAGAGTAAGGTCCGCACCAGAGTGGTACGGTAATCCTGTTCTGGAGGTTATGTTACTAGACCATGACGAACCTACGAACTATGACGAAGTGATGATGAGCCCGGATTCCGCAAAATGGCTTGAGGCCATGAAATCTGAGATGGGATCCACGTATGAGAACAAAATGTGGACTTTGGTTGACTTGCCCGATGATCGGCAAGCCATTGAGAATAAATGGATCTTCAAGAAGAAGACTGACGCTGGCGGTAATGTTACTGTCTATAAAGCTCGACTTGTTGCAAAAGGTTTTCGACAAGTTCAAGGGATTGACTACGATGAGACTTTCTCACCCGTAGCGATGCTTAAGTCTGTCCGAATCATGTTAGCAATTGCCGCATTTTATGATTATGAAATTTGGCAAATGGATGTCAAAACTGCATTCCTGAATGGATTTCTGGAAGAAGAGTTGTATATGATGCAACCGGAAGATTTTGTCGATCCAAAGGGAGCTAACAAAGTGTGCAAGCTCCAGCGATCCATTTATGGACTGGTGCAAGCCTCTCGGAGTTGGAATAAACGTTTTGATAGTGTGATGAAAGCATATGGATTTATACAGACTTTTGGAGAAGCCTGTATTTACAAGAAAGTGAGTGGGAGCTCTGTAGCATTTATGATATTATATGTAGATGACATATTGTTGATTGGAAATGATATAGAATTTATGGATAGCATAAAGGGATATTTGAACAAGAGTTTTTCAATGAAGGACCTCGGTGAAGCTGCTTATATATTGGGCATCAAGATCTATAGAGATAGATCAACACGCTTAATTGGACTTTCACAAAGTACATACCTTGACAAAGTTTTGAAAAAGTTCAAAATGGATCAAGCAAAGAAAGGGTTCTTGCCTGTGTTACAAGGTGTGAAGTTGAGTAAGACTCAATGCCCAACCACTGCAAAAGATAGAGAGAAGATGAAAGATGTTCCCTATGCTTCAGCCATAGGCTCTATCATGTATGCAATGCTGTGTACCAGACCTAATGTGTGCCTTGCTATAAGTTTTGCAGGGAGGTACCAAAGTAATCCAGGAGTGGATCACTGGACAGCAGTCAAGAACATCCTGAAATACCTGAAAAGGACTAAGGATATGTTTCTCGTTTATGGAGGTGACAAAGAGCTAGTCGTAAATGGTTACATCGATGCAAGCTTTGACACTGATCCGGGCGATTCTAAATCGCAAACCGGATACGTGTTTACATTGAACGGTGGAGCTGTCAGTTGGTGCAGTTCTAAACAAAGCGTTGTGGTGGGATCTACGTGTGAAGCGGAGTACATAGCTGCTTCGGAAGAAACAAATGAAGGAGTCTGGATGAAGGAGTTCACATCCGATCTAGGTGTCATACCTACTGCATCGGGTCCAATGAAAATCTTTTGTGACAATACTGGTGCAATTGCCTTGGCAAAGGAATCCAGATTTCACAAGAGAACCCAGCACATCAAAAGACACTTCAACTCCATTCGGGATCAAGTCAAGGTGGGAGACATAGAAATTTGCAAGATACATACGGATCTGAATGTTGCAGACCCGTTGAATAAGCCTCTTCCACGAGCAAAACATGATCATCACCAAGGCTCCATGGGTGTTAGAATCATTACTGTGTAATCTAGATTATTGACTCTAGTGCAAGTGCGAGACTGAAGGAAATATGCCCTAGAGGAAATAATAAAGTTATTATTTATTTCCTTATATCATGATAAATGTTTATTATTCATGCTAGAATTGTATTAACCGGAAACATAATACTTGTGTGAATACATAGACAAACACAGTGTCACTAGTATGCCTCTACTTGACTAGCTCGTTGATCAAAGATGGTTATGTTTCCTAGCCATAGACATGAGTTGTCATTTGATTAACGGGATCACATCATTAGGAGAATGATGTGATTGACTTGACCCATTCCGTTAGCTTAGCACTTGATCGTTTAGTATTCTGCTATTGCTTTCTTCATGACTTATACATGTTCCTATGACTATGAGATTATGCAACTCCCGTTTACCGGAGGAACACTTTGTGTGCTACCAAACGTCACAACGTAATTGGGTGATTATAAAGGTGCTCCACAGGTGATGCGGAGCATCCTATGGACATCACCATGTCAAGAGTCCATTCGGCGAGTGACACGTGCGACATCTACGTCACATACGTAAAGGTGAATCATCTCCTTTACACGTGCTCACTTGACCCCTTCGAGGATGGTATACTACTTGACACTCCACTCGTGTGCATGCATAGGTATTGTCGGAACACTACGGACGACGAGGAGGAGTGCAAGCGCCAAGGTACAACTACACCATCCGCGAGGGAGGCCTGGAAGCGACGACGGAAGAAGACGGAGCTGCTGAAGCTACAGCGGCCGGACATCCGGCGCCTGTGCAGCCGCCAAGGAGCTGCACCAACAGACGGCCAACAACATCAGCGGTCGGACATCCGGCGCCAGCCCCGGACATCCGGCGCCTCGCCAAAGCCCGGACATCCGGCCCTTCCCCCGGAAATCCGGCATCGACGACAGAAGACATCCAGAAGTTTTACCCTCCAACCCGGACATCCGGCCCCCAGCCCGGACATCCGGCCACCCCTGTCTGCGCACAGTAAGGGCCGAAGCCCGTGTACCCCTTCGACCCCCTAGACTATATACACTCTTTCTCCTCCATCTTTCTAGGGTTAGCAAAGGATTAGCTCATTTAGAGATAGAGCTTTGCTCATCCATATCGGATCTACTCCACGAGAGAGACTGCGGCCCCTCTACGGAGAAGATCCACCTTGGATTCAAGACCCCTCACGGGAAGATCCCCTCGTGGATTCAAGACCTCCTCACGGAGAAGAACCAGTTACCGTTTGTATCGTTCGTTGTTGACTTTGGATCTTGTATCTTACCTTTGTGTTCATCGATCTAGCGCATGTGTGACCTATTCTTGTTGGTTGTGTGATTTCTCTCGTGTTTCCCTCGTGTTTCCCCTCGTGTTCATCACGTTCCTCGTAGGGATCCGCTCCTTTCGTGAAAGATCGGCCATCTAGGGTTCCACCCTACATCATCCTGGTATCATAAGCCACGTTGATCACGATTTCGGAGCCTCCCCGTTGTGTTTTCTAGCCTAGTTTTGTTGATTTGTCCCAAATTCGAAAATTCCCCACCAAAAATAGCCCCCAAATTTTTTTGTGATTTGTTGGTTTGATGATGTTTTGTTGAATTTGATCCGTGGATTTGCTTTGTTACTTGTGGATCTAGCTTTCCCCCAATTTTCCCCACTTTCCATCCACGAAATCTCCACAATTTTGCTTCCGAAATCATCAATTTCCGCCCCCAAAATCGAGTTCATCCTCGGAGTTGGAGCCCGGACATCCGGCCCGTAGCCCCGGACATCTGGCCCCCCGGACATCCGGCCCGTGCCCCGGACATCCGGCTCCTGGAGCGCATTTTCGCGCAAGGTTCTGGACATCAGGTCCCGGAAATCCGGCCCGAGCCCCGGATGTCCGACCCCTGTACATTTCAGCTTTTCCGTTTCACCGTTTTGTGCATAACTTCCACATCCGGAGTCCGATTTTCGCGTTCTTTAGCTCGTTGAGCAGCTATTGACATCCTCTATCCATCTAGATAGGTCCCATCCCCATTTGACTCCATCAAATTTTGACAACTTTGGCATCTTTGCCTAGGGCTTCCACCACAACATCCGCATAACCACCACCGACTTCCGCAACCTAACCAATTTTGTTCCCCTTAGCATTTGAGGTTGTTTGAGTTGTGATTTGAGTCTCCTAAGGTGTTTCAGCTACTTAGGGATGATTGCTTCTTCATCAACGGCCACCATAATTTCCGCATAGGCTTACCCACCATACACTTCCACCAACCCAACTTAACCCAATTTTGTTTGTGTTGTGAGTTGTGTCTCCTAAGGTGTTTCGGCTACTTAGGGACCGTGTTTCGAACTCCGACACCGTGTATAGTCCATCCACCTTACCCTCGACTTCCGCATTGCGTCTCAAAACCCATCATTGCATTTTCGCAATCCCATTGAGCTTCCGCAAAACCACCACCGCTTACACTACCACCGTTTGACTTTTTTCCTTGATATTTTGAGTTGTGGTTTTTCCGTTTCCTAAGGTGTTTCGGCAACTTAGGGACGAGTCTCCATCATCTTGGTATCTACATCAAGAACACCGCCACTCATCATCGCCAAGGACGGTAACCTCGACGACACCATTGTATATTCCCCTTGCAATTGCATTGATAACCCCTAGCCCATTTTGCGTCACTTGCCTATCGAGACTAGCCATTTGAGTATTGCCGGCAACGTTACTTGTGCACATTAGTGATCATACTTCCCATAGCATACATACCATACCATATTGGTATCATATCATCTCTTGTGTCACAAGTTTGTTCCCGCATACACACTATTGCTATCTTGGTTTGTGCATTTTGCAAAGTGGCCATACAAAAAAAAGAATAAGCTTTTAAGCAAAAGAGAAGAGCAAAGAAGCTTGTAAGCAAGTGCCATAGCATCATACCACATTGCATATAAGATTGTCATATCCAATCATCTTGGATCATCTTGTGAGAAACACCGGGAACCATACATACATAGCATACTTGGGATAGAAGTTTATCCATTTTGCATATCATAGGCTGTGCACAAGTGTCGTATCCGCCTATTGAGCAATCGTGCTAGCGTCTCTCTTGAGTTGTGCAACATGAGCATTTTCCGTGGACTCCACATTTCGTGCTCATTTCCTTGGTTGCACGACCCCATTTATCTATCCGTGTGTGTGTTTCCGTGTGCCATTCTTTGCTATTGGTCTACTTGTTTCACTTGCGAATTTGTGAATCTCTTTCAACATTATTGACTCTTGCTAACATTTTGCATCAAATTTTTGTGCCACTATCCTCACCGAGCTCCACTATAAGCCTTACTTGTATAGGTGTGAGAAACCGACAAGAATTGGTACCAATTGTGCTATTTCCTTGTTACACATTGAGTGATCATTGATCCATTTTCAACATCGGTCAAGGTACATTTGGTATAGTTCTTCTCTTTCTCCCACTCATATTTGCTCGAGTCTTGTGATGGATAGGCAAGGCATTTCATCTCCGGTCTTCGACAACAACGACGGCGCGAACAACCACATCACCAAAGCGTCCATCTTCGATCTACAACGACAAATGCAAGGCACACAATCTACCTTGCGAGAGCGCCTCGACAACCTCGCCATCGACATACGATACTCCGAAGCAAGGAAACGGGACTACATCGACACCAAGTTGGGCGAGCTAAAGGATCAACTACGCGACATGGTGGCTGACTACAAGTCTTCTTCCCCTTCATCATCCTCAAGGCGGCGGCGAGCAAGTCGATCATCTTCGGAGCGCAAACAAGATGCAAGCGCAAGTCGTCCACGTCCACATCTACATGGCGACCACCATCACGTTCGTGATCCACATCGCCATGAAGGGCAAGTCACCTCCAAGCATCTTGTGCACAACGACGACGAACGACATCTACTACGAGCTCAAGTGCGACAACGACACCATCAACATGAAGATGCTCCACATGCGCCAACATACAAGTCCAAGCTTCATGAGCATAAGAGAAGACCGCGAGACGAGCACCACCAAGACGGAGCTACAGCTATAACAACCACTTCGGCATCTTCGCCAAGTGCTATGAAGGCATCTTCGCCTTTGGACGTACGGCATCTTCGCCTACTTCCCATGAGTTCGCCTACATCGACATCTTCAACAACAAGGCGACCACCTACGCGCGAGGGCGACACTTCCATCTTCGGAAGCCCCTCAAGGAAGATGGCCGAGCATGGGAAATTCCCTTCGGTCATGGAGACGAGCTACGAGGTGCCACATCATATGGGCCTCCGACAACAAGACGGCGACAAGAAGGTTGAGCATGGGACTATCCCTTCAACCAAGGCGGCGATAGGAGTTGAACATGGAGACATTTGCACCAACATCTCTCCGACACCCACATATCATGAGATGACCCAATTCCCATGTGAGGAGAGCCACCCAACCATGAGTGACATGAGTGACTCCACCATATATGACATTGAGTGCATTTCCTATGAGAGGATGAGTGTGACCACCACTAGCCCCACAAATGAGAGCATGCCACACATCCTATGTGAGGTTGAGTGCCATTTGAGTGACTCCACCAACCATATGAGTGAGAGCATCTTACCGGGAGTGAGTGAGCCACAACACTTAGTGAGGTAGTTGAGACGGCACGTGAGGCCACTATGATTTCTAACGACTTAACCTCTACTCCGAGTGTGTTTTCTTCTTTCGTGCTAGGTCTCGTACATGACGACATGCCTATCATCGACAAGTCCATACATCCAATGGAGATGAAGATGGCCATTGTGGACGATGATGAACCCCCCACATGGTACCATCAAGTTGCAACCTCACCTACAACACATGAGCTACGCTCCAAAGGTAACATAGGTGATAGTGCTTTTCTTGTCCCACTAGTGGACTATTTTCCCAATGATTGCTTGCATGATGTTGATCCACCTATTACCATACTTCATGCTAGTGCAACTTCTTCATGTCATGACTTACCAATTTATGATGAATATGATGATGAGCATGTTGATTTGCCTAGTTGTGATGCCATGCTCCATAGGATATCTTGTGAAAATACTATTGGTCACTTCATGTTTGACAATCCATTGAGCTTGTCATATGCTATGAGTGAGATCTCCCATATTGCTTCATTACAATCTCAACATAGTAACTATGCATGCCCCATTAAAGTAAATCCCATTTGCACTTATGGCATAGATGACGAGATGATGGTCATTGGCTTTTGTTTTTCATGTGATGATATTGCTATGCTTCCTTTACATGATTTGCGCAATTCATCTACTATACCATGCCATGATCACATAATTCCAAATATGCTTTGTTTTGGATGTTGTCAATATTCTCCATGTGATGTTTCCATTAATGCTCATGAGGAGACCCCCATAGTTTCCTCATACATATTAGGAGATCTTGATGCATTCCATACTTTGCATGATTCCCATAATTGCTTGCACCATATGCATACCATACATAACAATGCTCTAGATATCACTAGTGATGCATTATACAATTTGAGTCTCCATTATGCTATACATAATAACAAACCTCTCATGATGGATGACATGTTTCTATATCACGCATCTCATTTATTTGAGCATTGGCTATTTTGTGCTAACCAACACATGCACGTATGCATCATGATGGATGATGTGTACATCTACCACGCACACACAATTTTTCCTTTGCCTTTGTTTTGTGTAGGTACTCACGTACACTCGTCAACCTCACAATCCCATGAGTTGACGAAACAAGCTCTTGAGAGCAACGACGATTTGGGATCCCGTGGATTGTCCTTCCCACCATTCCCTTCACGCAACGACTTCGCGCATTCCTTTTACTTGGCTCTCACACGGCTTTGGGCTATATATCACTTGTTACGTTATGCCCATTTTCCCGTGTTCACTTTGCATGCTATGCCTCTTTCTATGATTTTGCCATGCAATTGTGACCCTTGCTTGCTCTTACCCATGATTCACAATTATGATACTCCTATGTGTATTTGCATGCTTGGTGGAGATCCTTGTTGCTATTGCCATGTTTATCATGTGCCCCATGCTATTGATGCTATTTTGCTCATATCTCGCCTTTATGCTTGTGAAATGTCACGTGCATTATATATGCCCACTATTTGCACACATGACATGCTTGCCATGATTCCTCCTAGTACGTTGCATCTTCGCACTACTAGCTTGCTTGACTTGATCACTATGATTGCTTGCTTGGTTGCATCACCCATGTTCCATTACTCGCTTTCTTGGGTTGATGACATATATGCTCATGCCTCTCACATGATATATCTTGTTTATTGTCGCTTGCCTCCAATAGTTGCCTCTATGCTTAATGATCTTGGAGACTTGGATACTTCACTTGTGATGCATACTTGGTTGATTGAGCCTATTGTCTTTGGTTGTAGTTGCATCATATGCTTACATACCATGAAATGCTCCCTTGTCCTTTCTTATGATGAGAATGATGAGAACACTTGTTGGGTATCTTACCACTCGAATGATAGGTTTTGCATTTACGCTAACCTCATTTGTTTTTCCGAGTGTTTGTCATGTTCTTTCATTTTGAAGGATTCAAAAGGAGGTACGATCATGAAACATTTTGGTTATGAGAAGGCATACATAATGCGCAACTCCATCACCCTTGAGAAACTACTAAAGGTGAACTCCTTCCCTTTGAGCCATCCTCAAATACGCATATTGGATGGGTCATTCTTTCATTGTTGTTTCCTTCTTGTTGTCTACATGATACATCTCGCGAATGGAGGAGCGACATTGGAGATTGGCTCTATGGACCTTCAAGTTGAGGAGTGCTCGGACTTAGTGGATGCACCACCGGACCAACACTTCTACCACGACATCGAGCTATGGTACAACACCACCCATGACAAATTTGCATCTTATGCATGGATTGACACACATTATGCTTGTCTTGCTGCACCTATTCCCATGTCATCCATGATATATGAGCTTGTGCATTTCCTTAGCAAATTTGTTGTTATCTTTCTTGATGCCATATTCATACATAATGATCACATTGCCTACCATCAATTGCATGATAACATAATCATATTGAGCATCCATTGCCATATTCATGCTATTGATAAACCGTCTCACTATGACATCATTTTGCACCGTGGTTGCATTCATCATATTCAAAACACATTTGTGTGCACAATGTATGATTTTTCTCCCATGAACGCTTTGCATATCATTCTATATCATCTTGATAAGCTTCATGTGCTTTGCCATGAACAATCTTGCCTCACGGACTCATTCTTACATGATGGACACTTTGTGTTCGCTAACCATTGTATTTCCAAGTGTTGTTTGTGTTTGCTCTTTTTGCATGTGTACCACTCCGGACACACCTTGGAGTACTTGGATTGCGCCATGTCTTCCACTTCGTCCAACTACAAGTCCGTCCACGACAACCGTTTCCATGGTGATGAGGATTTCGATCCGAGGTCGGATCTTTCCCAAGGGAGGGGAGATGATGCGGAGCATCCTACGATCATCCCCATGTACACTCGAGCCTACGCCATTGGACCTAAGGTGAACCCGCTCCTAAATGCTTCTCCTTTCCATTCATGTGAGACATGGTTGCTACCTAATGCAAGGACACTACACATGCCTAGGTACCAAGGAGACCCTCTCGGAGATGCTCGGAATGATGGACAAGTCCCCAAGTACAAGGATGAAGGAGCACGACGAGAGGAACCGGAGAAA
>NC_057814.1:342382336-342407141 GCF_018294505.1 Triticum aestivum
CCATCACATAAGGCACCCGAAGCTGAACCATGTCAGCCCGGACATCCGGCCAGAGGCCCGGACAGCCGGCTCTTCCCGAGCCGCCGGACATCCGGCCCCCCAGCCCGGACATCCGACCTCGCCTATCCAGAGACTACAGAAGTTTGCACCGCCAGCCCGGACATCCGGCCCCCAGCCCGGACATCCGGCCCCTCCTGAAGCCCCGGACATCCGGCCCGTCGCCCAGACATCCGGCTCCGTCTGTCTGCGCACAGTAAAGGGCCGAGGCCCGTGTACCCCTTCGACCCCCTAGACTATATATACTCCTTCTCCTCCATCTTTCTAGAGTTAGCAAAGGATTAGCTCATTCAGAGATAGAGCTTTGCTCATCCATATCGGATCTACTCCACGAGAGAGACTGCGGCCCCTCTACGGAGAAGATCCACCTTGGATTCAAGACCCTTCACGGGAAGATCCCCTCGTGGATTCAAGACCTCCTCACGGAGAAGAACCAGTTACCGTTTGTATTGTCCGTTGTTGACTTTGGATCATGTATCTTACCTTTGTGTTCATCGATCTAGCGCATGTGTGATCTATTCGTGTTGGTTGTGTGATTTCTCTCGTGTTCCTCTCGTGTTTCCCTCGTGTTTCCCCTCATGTTCATCACATTCCTCGTAGGGATCCGCTCCTTTCGTGAAAGATCGGCCATCTAGGGTTCCACCCTACATCAGTATACTACTTAACACTCCACTCGTGTGCATGCATAGGTATTGTTGGAACACTACGGACGAGGAGGAGGAGTGCAAGCACCAAGGTACAACTACACCTCCGCGAGGGAGGCCTGGAAGCGACGACGGAAGAAGACGGAGCTGCTGAAGCTACAGCGGCCGGACATCCGGGCCAAAGGCCGGACATCCGGCGCCTGTGCAGCCGCCAAGGAGCTGCACCAACAGACGGCCAACAGCATCAGCGGCCGGACATCCGGCGCCAGCCCCGGACATCCAGCGCCTCGCCAAAGCCCGGACATCCGGCCCTTCCCCCGGAAATCCGGCATCGACGACAGAAGACTTCCAGAAGTTTTACCCTCCAGCCCGGACATCCGCCCCCCAGCCCGGACATCCGGCCCCTCCTGAGGCCCCGGACATCCGGCCCGTCGCCCGGACATCCGGCCACCCCTGTCTGCACACAGTAAGGGCCGAGGCCCGTGTACCCCTTCGACCCCCTAGACTATATATACTCTTTCTCCTCCATCTTTCTAGGGTTAGCAAAGGATTAGCTCATTTAGAGATAGAGCTTTGCTCATCCATATCGGATCTACTCCACGAGAGAGACTGCGGCCCCTCTACGGAGAAGATCCACCTTGGATTCAAGACCCCTCACGGGAAGATCCCCTCGTGGATTCAAGACCTCCTCACGGAGAAGAACCGGTTACCGTTTGTATCGTCCGTTGTTGACTTTGGATCTTGTATCCTACCTTTGTGTCCATCGATCTAGCGCATGTGTGACCTATTCTTGTTGGTTGTGTGATTTCTCTCGTGTTTCCCCTCGTGTTCATCACGTTCCTCGTAGGGATCCACTCCTTTCATGAAAGATCGGCCATCTAGGGTTCCACCCTACATCAACAGGTTTCTCCAAAGGTACTTGTTGGGTTGGCGTATTTCAAGATTAGGATTTGTCACTCCGATTGTCGGAGAGGTCCTACAAAAAAATACACTTCCGTGATGATACGTGTTTGTCACAGTAGGTCGCGTTTTTTGTCATGCCTGTACATCCATGACAAATTTATGACAGAATCAAGATAGTCATACCTGTGCTGTCGTAGAAGTGTTCCATGACATTACCAAAATTATCATCACGGAAGTGTCCACTTCCATGACGATAAATCGCGCGTCACAGAAGTGCTTTCGTCAAGGGTGACCGACACGTGGCATCCACCGTAACGGAACGCCGTTAAGCTATCGGGTCGGGTTTTGGATCCGATAACCCGTTAACAGCCCCGACCAATGGGGATTTTCCACATGTAAAATCATCATTGGCTAGAGGAAACACGTGTCGGCTCATCGTTGGGATAGATGTCATCCACTCACTGGACAGAAGGCACCTATGATACGTCGACACGTGGCACGGCCCAACAGTGGCCCATTCCTGGGAAAAGGCCGGCCCGTTTGACTTGGTCAAAAGCTGGCGGGCCGGCCCATGGAAAGCCTGTTAACGGCTTGTTCGCATATAGCCCATTTACAGCCCGCTAACCCAAGGCCCGTTACGCCCTATCCGAATTAGGCCTAGTAGCGTCATCTGGGCCATCCAATATGATTCCAGCCCATTTTCACTTCTGGCCCATGTATAGCCCATGACGTCTTTCGGCCCATATGAGGCCCTTTGTAACTCTTGGCCCATTAGCGGCTCATGCTGAAACTGGCCCGTAATGAACACTGTATTACTTTACACCCATTAACGGCCCGTGGTGAAACTGGCCCGTAATGAACAGTGTATCACTTTATACCCATTAACGGCCCGTTATTCCGTTGGGCCGTTTCCAGCCCAAGTTAACTTTCGGCCTTCTGAGGGCCCATTTATTCTTGGGCTCATTTGCAGCATTCGGTTACTTACGGCCCGTTACTGTCATTTTCTGCTTGTGGGCCAAATTCAGCCCGTCGTTACAGTCGGCCCGTTTGTGGACCGTTAGTCTGTTGGGCCATTTTCATAGCATCACCAAATATGGCCTATTAACGGCCCATTATGGTCAGCCCATAAAACGTACGATTTCCATTAAAGGCCCGTCTACGGCCCATTAAAGGCCCGTACAAGACCCATAAATGAGTCGGCGGCCCATGGATCCTACGAGACGTAGAAGGCCCATGGATCCTATGAGACGTAGAAGGCCCATGGATCCTACGAGACGTACAAAGCCCATGGATCCTACGAGACGTAGAAGGCCCATGGATCCTACGAGACGTAGAAGGCCCATGGATCCGACGGCCCGTGAAGGGCCATGGTCGGGCGAGTTGGCCCCCGTTTGAACGATATAGCATATTCAAAGAATTATCCTACTCAATACTATCACCTCTAAAAAGCATACACTATACAACAAAGAGATCAAGGCATAGAAAGGCAGAATAATCCTACACTATACAATAAAGAAATTACAGCCGGTTATACCCACTGGGCATTATGGTTCGGCACAGGTGATAATAAAGCATACACAAACAGCAAATTACATACACTGGGCAAATACAGCTCATACATCATGGACGCGCATCAACTTAACTCCATTTGAACTATAATCTCTTCAGAAAATAGGATTGGCCGGATTCAGATAGCACAAATTTCAGTCTGCAAAATCTCCAATTCCTTCATGGTTACCTCAGTGTCTTGTTTCATTTTTTTGACTCCTGCATCTAATACCTGCATGTCCAGTCTCAACTTGTTGATTATACGTTGACAATCATGTACACGTTGTCTTGCCACCTCTAGTTGATGCTCGAGAACATCAACACATTCCAATTCCAATCCATAATCATTCGGTAACGGCCATGCCGCACTGCTCGCAGATCCTTGTGTTGATGTCACTTCATCCTGAAATGTTTCTGCAAGTACACATGACTAGGGCAAAAATATAGTTACAACAGTGAAGCGAACAAGACACTATATTGTACTACATGGCAAAACAGGACTAACGATAATGTTACACGTCACTTTCAAAAAAAAATGTTACACGTCATGAAGCATAAGCAGGTGATATTTTAAAAATTATAAAAAAGATAGTCTGTGCAGCCTGCATATAGAAATCCCTCTTAGCTCACCAGAGGAGCATGATGTTGGGGCCTGATAGAGGCAAAGGTGTCCCGTCTTTCGATGAGATGATGGATATCGCTTTGGTGGAAGTCGACTTTGACGACCTGACTACGAACGTGCGAGGACGTCGCGCCTTAGCAATCGCTAAACCAACTCCGAGAGGTTATCGACCACGCCGGAGCACGATCAACCTGACCACGAGGGTCTGTTTCCTGCGAGCAAACGAAGAACAAGCAAGAAACTGAGATTGCAATCCGGATATTGCGAATATAAGATGAAAGCTTTATTGATCAAGGTGGAGTTCTGTGACGCCTTTGTCTGGTCGCTGAACACAAACGAAGTACGCGAAGTTGCAGCTATGGCGAACTTTTAATCTAAACAAAACCCAAAGTCTAAACGACGCCCTAAGGGCTGTATATATGGAGGAAGAGGGGGGAATTTCGTGGCCCTTGAGGAAGGGGTCCGAAACCAACCCTATCTCTTGTTTCCCCACACATACGGACTCTAAAAACAGCCTATACTCAAGTATTTCGAAATTACATGGGCCTGGCCCAATAATAAGGTGACACAGCACCTAGAATAGCCTCTGGACGAAAGTTATGAAGTAGCATCTTGTATATTTCGTCCAAGGCTTCATGCACGCATTATGGTGGCTTCAACGTCCTGAAATCATCACTTGTAACTCCGTTCTTGTTCCCCATGCGCATGCCATCATCTCCATGCTTGTTCTTGCTCCAATGTTCATCCTTCTCAAAGCTAGGCCCTTCATTTGTAAGCAAAACAAATGTATCCAATTTAGGCAGCATCATATTCTCATGAACATTAGAATCATTACCAAGAAACGAAAGTACCTGGTAATTTAATTGGCGTGCGCGAGCTCTAGTAATTGGTCCAGTATGTATAGCAGCAGGGGCTGTGGGTGTAACAATGGTATTGATGTCCTCATCATCCTCCCCTTCTTGAAATAAAGTCGTCCTCGACGGAAGCTCATCCTCCTCACCCAAATAAGGCTTCAAATCTGCAATGTTAAAAGTGGGACTAACCCCAAAATCTGCAGGCAGCTCAAGTTTATATGCATTATCATTTATTTTCTCTAACACCTTAAAAGGACCATCAGCACGTGGCATTAGCTTTGATTTGCGCAAATCAGGAAATCTATCCTTACGCAAATGTAACCAAACAAGATCTCCAGGTGCAAACACAACATGTTTTCTACCCTTATCTCCAGCAAGTTTATATTTAGCATTCATACGCTCAATGTTTTCCTTAGTTAACTCATGCATTTTTAAGATCAATTCAGCATGTTGTTTAGCATCAAAATTAACCTTCTCCGAAGATGGAAGAGGCAAGAAATCAATAGGTGCACGAGGTAGGAAACCATACACAATTTCAAAAGGGCACATCTTAGTAGTAGAATGCAATGAACGATTATAAGCAAACTCAATATGAGGCAAGCATTCTTCCCACATTTTCTTATTATTCTTCAAAACAGCCCTAAGCATAGTAGACAATGTTCTATTGACTACTTCAGTTTGTCCATCAGTTTGGGGGTGACAAGTAGTACTAAAAAGCAGTTTAGTCCCCAACTTAGCCCATAAACATCTCCAAAAGTGGCTAAGAAATTTAGTATCACGATCGGAAACAATAGTATTTGGCACACCATGCAAGCGAATAATTTCACGAAAGAACAAATCAGCAACATTAACAGCATCATCGCTTTTATGACATGGTATAAAGTGTGCCATTTTCGAGAATCTATCCACGACAACAAATATGCTATCCCTCCCCTTCTTTGTTCGAGGTAAACCTAAAACAAAGTCCATAGATATATCCTCCCAAGGAACACTAAGTATAGGCAAAGGCATATATAAACCATGAGGATTGAGTCGTGACTTAGCTTTTTGACATGTAGTGCAGCGAGCAACAAAACGCTCAACATCCCGTCTCATCTTTGGCCAAAAGAAATGTGTAGCAAGTACGTCCTCCGTCTTATTCACGCCAAAGTGTCCCATTAATCCTCCTCCATGCGCCTCCTGCAACAACAAAAGACGAAGAGAGCTAGCTGGAATGCATAGCTTGTTAGCACGGAACACAAATCCATCATTAACGACAAACTTGTTCCAGGTTCTTCCTTCTTTACAATTCTGCAATACATCTTTAAAATCAGCATGATGCACATATTGATCTTTGATGGTCTCCAAACCAAATATTTTGATGTCAAGTTGTGAAAGCATAGTATAGCGACGAGACAATGCATCAGCAATAACATTTTCTTTACCCTTCTTGTGTTTAATGACATAAGGGAAAGTTTCAATGAATTCAACCCATTTAGCATGTCTACGATTCAGTTTAGCTTGACTTTTAATATGTTTCAAAGATTCATGATCAGAATGTATAACAAATTCTTTGGGCCATAAATAATGTTGCCATGTTTCTAAAGTCCGAACAAGAGCATATAGTTCTTTATCATAAGTAGAATAATTCAGACTAGGCCCACTCAATTTTTCAGAAAAATATGCAACAGGTTTGCCATCTTGTAATAACACACCTCCTAATCCAATTCCACTAGCATCACATTCAAGCTCAAAAGTCTTATTAAAATCAGGAAGTTGGAGTAAAGGAGCATGTGTCAACTTATCTTTCAATACCGTGAAGGCTTCTTCCTGTGCGGTACCCCAAACAAAAGGCACATCCTTCTTTGTAAGCTCGTTGAGAGGTGCAGCAATGGTGCTAAAATCTCTCACAAAACGCCTATAGAAACCAGCGAGTCCAAGAAAACTCCGCACTTGTGTGACCGTTTTGGGCTGCGGCCAACTCTCAATAGCTTCAATCTTGGCTTTATCAACTTCAATTCCCTGGGGAGTAACAACATAGCCAAGAAAAGATACTCGGTCGGTGCAAAAGGTGCACTTCCCAAGGTTACCAAACAAACGTGCATCACGTAGAGCAATAAAAACAGCACGTAAATGTTCCAAATATTCTTCCAAAGATTTGCTATAAATCAGTATATCATCAAAATAGACTACCACAAATCGTCCAATGAAAGCACGTAAAACTTCGTTCATTAGTCTCATGAAAGTACTAGGTGCGTTAGCTAACCCAAAAGGCATGACTAACCACTCATATAAACCAAACTTAGTTTTAAATGCAGTTTTCCATTCATCTCCCAATTTCATACGAATTTGATGGTGTCCACTACGCAAATCAACTTTGGAGAATATTGTAGAGCCACTCAATTCATCAAGCATATCATCTAGCCTAGGAATAGGATGACGATAACGAATAGTAATATTATTAATGCCTCTACAATCAACACACATACGCGACGTACCATCCTTTTTAGGCACTAGTATAATAGGAACAGCACAAGGACTAAGAGATTCGCGTATATAACCTTTGTCGAGCAGCTCCTGTACATGACGCATAATCTCCTTCGTCTCCTCTGGATTGGTACGGTATGGTGCACGGTTGGGTAGCGATGCACCGGGAATTAAGTCAATTTGATGCTCAATCCCTCGAATAGGTGGTAATCCCGGTGGCACGTCTTGTGGGAAGACGTCAGCGAACTCCTGCAGAATGTTAGTGACAGCAGGGGGCAAAGAGGAAGGCACGTCCTCGAATGAAAATAATGCCTCTTTGCACACAAAAGCATAGCAAACAGATTTGCTGAAATCTAGCTCATCAATATCAGATTTTGTGGCAAGTAAACATGCACTTTTCAATTTAATTTCAGAAACAACACTAGATGGTTTATTATTAGGTTTCATTTGTTGCTCAAATTCTTTTGCCACAATCTGATTTTCACTCTTATTTTTCTCCTGTTTTGCTTTATTAGCTCTATTAATGTCATCTTTCAAAATGGAATCAGGAGTCATAGGAAGCAAAGTAATATTTTTATCCTTATGAACAAGAGTATACTGATTGTTTCTACCATGGTGTACAGAATTTTTATCAAATTGCCATGGTCTACCTAGTAATAAGGAACATGCTTGCATGGGTACCACATCACAATCAACATAATCAGCACATGTGGAGATACTAAAATGCACACGAACAGTACGTGTTACCTTAACCTTGCCGCTGTTGTTGAACCATTGGATGTAGTAAGGATGTGGATGTGGTCTTGTGGTGAGAGATAGCTTCTCCACCATCTCCATGCTAGCCAAGTTGTTACAGCTCCCTCCATCTATGATGACGCGAACAGAACGTTCCTTCACAACTCCCTTTGTATGGAAGAAATTATGCCTATGATTTTGCTCTGCTTGTGTGACCTGCACACTCAAAACACGTTGGGCAACTAAACATTCATACCTGTCAGCGTCTTCAGGAGCCATGTATTGCGTCTCATTTTCAGAATCATCTCCACCATGTTCTTCACGGGTAATAAGAGCCAAAGTCTCCTCATCATAGTCACTAGCGGACTCATACCCACCATCCTCAGTAGCAATCATTACACGCTGAGATTTGCATTCTCTCGCAAAATGTCCTCTTCCCTTACAACGACGACAAATAATATCACTTGTGTGCCCTATCGATGCCATGGGAAGAAGAGCTCTGCGCAGGCCCGGCAGGTGTGCTCTTGGCAGAGAGTGGTGGTTGTGCCTGCTTTCTTGTATCACGGCTGGAGGTGGCACCTGATGGAGGTAATGGTGAAGTGGAAGTAGAAGATGCACGCGGTGTCCATGATGAAGGTCGACCTGCAGAAAAGTTAGTTCGCGCCAATGGCTGTCGATCCTGCACTTCACGTTCAGCTTTACAAGCAAGATGGAATAAACGAGTGATATTATTATAATCCTTATACTCTAGAATGGTCTGAATCTCTTTATTTAATCCACCCATAAAACGTGCAAGCATAGCTTCATTCTCCTCAACAATACCACATCTAATCATGCCAGTTTGTAATTCCTGATAATATTCTTCTACAGAATTTTTCCCTTGTCTTAAACGCTGCAATTTTTGAAGTAATTCACGTTGATAATATGGTGGAACCCAACGAGTACGCATAGCAGTTTTCAAAGCAGCCCAAGTAGCTGGAACAGGATATAATCTACAATGTTCAGACCACCAAACACATGCAAAGCTAGTGAAAGCACAAACAGCAGCAGGAACACGTCTGTCCTCAGGATATTGTAAACATGTAAATCGTTGTTCAGTTTCTAACTCCCAAGTAAGATATATATCAGGAACATATCTACCCTCAAATGGTGGAATATTCAATTTCAGTTTAGGGAGATGGTCATGATCTCGTACCTGAGGTGGTGGTGCCGGCCTACTGTTGCGAATATATACCTGAGGTCGACCTGCTGGTGGTGGTGCTGGTGGCTGCACGTAGTTCAAATTTTGATCAACCTCATCCGCATAATCGCCCGCATAATCGTCATCCTCCTCAGCCGCCGCAGGAGCAGGAGCCAAAGAAGCATCAACAGTAGGTGCAGCAGCACCCGAATTTTGACCAGTCTCAATTGGAACGCGCTGTGCCCGTCCCACTTGATTTGGAAGGCGGCGTTGGAGATGTGGTTGTTGTTGTTGTAGAGGTGCGACATGTGCAGCCGGTGGTGGTTGGGGAAGACGCTTGAGTAATTCAGTAAACTTGTTATCCAGCTTTGTCTCGAACGACTTCTCCACGACATCTATCTTCTCCATAGCCTCTTCAAATCTGTTTAGCACATCTCCCACCTGGCCACTCATCATTTGCTGAAATTTATCATGCAACTCCTTGTTCGTCATGTTCTCCCAATCAGTCTCATCGGCTTGTGAACCTGCCATGGTTAGCAGCAATAGAAACACAAAAGAATATGATCCTGCAGACTACTAGAAGTGGTGGTGATGGTGGTGTGTCACAAAATCTTCAAGCGAATCTCAAATTCTTACCAGTTCTTACCCAGCAGCAGGTGGTGATCGGTAACCGTTGTAGTCAAAAACTCTCAAAGCTTGGATATAGCGATTACCAGGGAGAGTCAAACGCACGATGTAGACTTATGTGGAGCTGGGAAGGCTTATAATATGGTAGCAAAATGGTAAGCAATAATCAATTCAGAGATGCAAAGTTGAATAAACGCTCAACGACGGTACTGTGCTGGTCCTAGGCTAGACCGTGCTAGAGACGCGAGCCTAGAACACTAACAAAATCACGGCGCTGCACGTAAACAAGGGAAAAGCACACTCTGGAAAAAAAAATTCGCTCTTTTTTTTTTGCGCTCTTTTTTTTTGCGCTCTTTTTTTTGCGAAAAATCACTATAATGGCGAGTGTCTCAAAACTCTTCCCAGGTCAAATTGACAGGATGGGCCAAAAAAAATTTGACTATTTTTTTTTCGGAAATCAGGGCAGCGACGACGAAAAAGTGCGACAAAAAATCACTATGATTGCGAGTGTCTCAAAACACTACCTGGGGCCTAAAAATAGGATAGGGAAAAAATATTTTTGGTTGCCGAAATTTTGGCCTAAAAACTGCCCAGGGGTCTCCAGAATTTTTTTTTCCGAGACCTACTCAGGCAAGGAAACACGAAACGGAAAATATATGGATCTCTAAAACCAACCGAATATCAAAAGAACTCGGATTGGTGGTGGATATATGGCGGTAGGATATGGCAGCGGTGGTGGTATATGGTAGCGGTAGTGGTATATGGATACGGATCGGTGGTGGTATATGGATACGGATTGGTGGTGGTATATGGATACGGATTGGTGGTGGTATATAGATACGGATTCAGAGCGGTGGCGGATAAGCAATGGTGGTAGATGGCAAGGCGATGATGATGGTGCGGCGGCGGCGTGACAACTGATGACCAGAACTCGAAACTCTAAAAGACTAGACTCTAAGACCAGCAACTTGACACGACGATGCAACCACAAATTCAACAAAGCAAAAACCCTAAAAAGATTATGCAAAGGCTCAGATTGGTTCGGACATGATGAACTAACCCTAATTTTTTTTTGTGGATTTTTCGTGGACTGTAGGTATGAAGAACAGACTCGATCTAAACTACGAAAAACTGTAAATTCTCACCGAGCAACCTGGAAATCTGATACCACTTGATAGAGGCAAAGATGTCCCGTCTTTCGATGAGATGATGAATATCGCTTTGATGGAAGTCGACTTTGACGATCCGACTACGAACGTGCGAGGACGTCGCGCCTTAGCAATCGCTAAACCAACTCCGAGAGGTTATCGACCACGCCGGAGCACGATCAACCTGACCACGAGGGTCTGTTTCCTGCGAGCAAACGAAGAACAAGCAAGAAACTGAGATTGCAATCTGGATATTGCGAATATAAGATGAAAGCTTTATTGATCAAGGTGGAGTTCTGTGACGCCTTTGTCTGGTCGCTGAACACAAACGATGTACGCGAAGTTGCAGCTATGGCGAACTTTTAATCTAAACAAAACCCCCAAAGTCTAAACGACGCCCTAAGGGCTGTATATATGGAGGAAGAGGGGGGAATTTCGTGGCCCTTGAGGAAGGGGTCCGAAACCAACCCTATCTCTTGTTTCCCCACACATACGGACTCTAAAAACAGCCTATACTTATGTATTTCGAAATTACATGGGCCTGGCCCAATAATAAGGTGACGCAGCACCTAGAATAGCCTCTGGACGAAAGTTATGAAGTAGCATCTTGTATATTTCGTCCAAGGCTTCATGCACGCATTATGGTGGCTTCAACGTCCTGAAATCATCACTTGTAACTCCGTTCTTGTTCCCCATGCGCATGCCATCATCTCCATGCTTGTTCTTGCTCCAATGTTCATCCTTCTCAAAGCTAGGCCCTTCATTTGTAAGCAAAACAAATGTATCCAATTTAGGCAGCATCATATTCTCATGAACATTAGAATCATTACCAAGAAACGGAAGTACCTGGTAATTTAATTGGCGTGCGCGAGCTCTAGTAATTGGTCCAGTATGTATAGCAGCAGGGCCTGTGGGTGTAACAATGGTATTGATGTCCTCATCAACTGCCCGGGGGTCTCCAGACTCTTTTTTTTCCGAGACCTACTCAGGCAAGGAAACACGAAACGGAAAATAGATGGATCTCTAAAACCAACCGAATATGAAAAGAACTCGGATTGGTGGTGGATATATGGATACGGATTGGTGGTGGTATATAGATACGGATTCAGAGCGGTGGCGGATGAGCAATGGTGGTAGATGGCAAGGCGATGATGATGGTGCGGCGGCGGCATGACAACTTATGACCAGAACTCGAAACTCTAAAAGACTAGACTCTAAGACCAGCAACTTGACACGACGATGCAACCGCAAATTCAACAAAGCAAAAACCCTAAAAAGATTATGCAAAGGCTCAGATTGGTTCGGATATGATGAACTAACCCTAATTTTTTTGTGGCTTTTTCGTGGACTGTAGGTATGAAGAACAGACTCGATCTAAACTACGAAAAACTGTAAAATCTCACCGAGCAACCTGGAAATCTAATACCACTTGATAGAGGCAAAGGTGTCCCGTCTTTCGATGAGATGATGGATATCGCTTTGGTGGAAGTCGACTTTGACGATCCGACTACGAACGTGCGAGGACGTCGCGCCTTAGCAATCGCTAAACCAACTCCGAGAGGTTATCGACCACGCCGGAGCACGATCAACCTGACCACGAGGGTCTGTTTCCTGCGAGCAAACGAAGAACAAGCAAGAAACTGAGATTGCAATCTGGATATTGCGAATATAAGATGAAAGCTTTATTGATCAAGGTGGAGTTCTGTGACGCCTTTGTCTGGTCGCTGAACACAAACGAAGTACGCGAAGTTGCAGCTATGGCGAACTTTTAATCTAAACAAAACCCAAAGTCTAAACGACGCCCTAAGGGCTGTATATATGGAGGAAGAGGGGGGAATTTCGTGGCCCTTGAGGAAGGGCTCCGAAACCAACCCTATCTCTTGTTTCCCCACACATACGGACTCTAAAAACAGCCTATACTTATGTATTTCGAAATTACATGGGCCTGGCCCAATAATAAGGTGACGCAGCACCTAGAATAGCCTTTGGACGAAAGTTATGAAGTAGCATCTTGTATATTTCGTCCAAGGCTTCATGCACGCATTATGGTGGCTTCAACGTCCTGAAATCATCACTTGTAACTCCGTTCTTGTTCCCCATGCGCATGCCATCATCTCCATGCTTGTTCTTGCTCCAATGTTCATCCTTCTCAAAGCTAGGCCCTTCATTTGTAAGCAAAACAAATGTATCCAATTTAGGCAGCATCATATTCTCATGAACATTAGAATCATTACCAAGAAACGAAAGTACCTGGTAATTTAATTGGCGTGCGCGAGCTCTAGTAATTGGTCCAGTATGTATAGCAGCAGGGGCTGTGGGTGTAACAATGGTATTGATGTCCTCATCAGGGCCTAATCGAAAACACAGACAAGTTACAAATTTAGACATCACGTTGCGTATAAGTAAGCAAGCAGTTGGCCATTCTGTGCCTCAATTAAAGTCTTAGGGAGCATAATGAACAGCAGAGGGTTTCATACAAACATACTACAGCAGGCAAACTATGCAATCATTAGCGTAGTATAAACTAGATTGTGAGCCTCATGCAATAATAGTTGGTTAATAGACTTCAAAGCTTCAGGCACACTTCGGCAGAGTAATTAAATGGTAAGGCCTTTAATTATGTCAACTAATAGTGATACAAGTACCGAACATCAGGCATGATTATTTGGGCATCTCATTAACTGAGGACAAATAAAGCAATTGAAGAGAGAAAATTAACTATGCCTGAAACAAACAAGGAATTGAACTGTTGAGTTGCATACAGTGACTTACCTTAGCAGGTTGAAGAGGCTCAGCGCAGCTCCTACTTCTCTTGCAAGGCTCCTTCCTAACATCTTGTACTTGGAAATCCTCCTCTTATCTTCATTGCACCCCCTCTGCAAGGTGACACAAACTAGTTACTCGTCTCCTTGGAAGATAAATATGCATACTTTCCAGTCTGTGAACACAAAAGGATGAGATTATAACAAAACAACACCACATAATGAAACATGCCGCATCTCTTGCACTTCACACAATGAAATGAGCATTTACTATGTCTGCACTATGTAAAAACTAGGCATACCTTCGAACTAGATCTCCAGGTACTCTTGGAGAGCCTACTGTGGTGTAGAGCAAAACCTTTATGTCACCTATGAGTTAGACAAGGCCCCACTACAGCAGCCCTTAGTGTTTAAATCGTTGACAAGCTCTGTTAGAGTGTTAGGTCAAGAACATCAAGTAATCAAAGCAAACAGTCCTAGTATGGCTGGCTGATGCAAACAAGCAATTTAACAGATGTGTGAGCAAATCTTACATATCAAGAAAAGAAGCAAAGAAGGAGGCTTAAAGACCATCACTTGACTGACCAGATTTAAGGGCATTTAAACATCATGTGCAACGTATGAACTAACATAAACATTGCATATTCCAGATTCTACAATGGAATGCACATGTATTAGGTTATGCCATGTATGCTGATGCCTAAATGTACAGATAGCAGGCAGGAGTGATTCATCATTGCACGCACAATTGAATTGCAGGTTAAGGGCCAGTTCGATTCCGCCTTTTCAGGGCATATTGTCAAAATAAGCCATAAAAGATGTAAAGAAGTCATTTTTGAGTTATGGGCTTGGGCTTAACTAATTTCGCTTTGGAGGGGGGTGTTTCGGGTAGAACCTCACTAAAAATTGAAGGGAAGGGGAATAGTGAAATGACTCTGTTGTCTGCCTATATTACACTCAAAATGCAACTGCTGACGCCCGTGTCACACCTGACCCTCAAGTAAAAACAAACACGCAAGCATTCATTGCCCTGCCCGCTTGCATCTCCTCTCCCCTTTCCCTCTACCTCGATCCCCTGCCTGCAGCACTAGGGTTCCTCCAGCGAGCCGTTGCCACTGGTCCCATCTGGCCTGGTCCTCGACGATGCTATGTCCAGCTAGGCTACATGGCCGGCGGGTAGGGGCAAATCTCCCTGGCTGCTCCTCCCTCTGGTGCCGCCCCTCATTCTCATGGTCTCCAGCAGCTGCTCCACTGTGGTTCGTCCAATGCACTACTCCGGCGGGCGCTGCACAACTACGGCTGATGCCACACTGCGGCAGAAGGCACCTTATTCCCCCTCCCCTCCTCCCAGGCCATGGCCTTGAGGTGCTGTTGAAGGATGAGCTCATCCAACAAGGTGAGGATCTCCTCTGATTTTTTTGCCAAGTTTTCATTATGATCCACTATGCGATGAATTGCTATGAACTGCTTCTGCTGCTGCTATATGATGCATTGCTATGAGCTGCTCCTGCTGCTGCTATATGATGAATTGTTATGAGCTGCTGCTACTGTATGATGAGTTGCTATGAGCTGCTGCTGCTGCTATATGATGAATTGCTATGAGCTGCTGCTGCTATATGATGAGTTGCTACAAGCTGCTCCTGCTGCTGCTATATGATGAATTGCTATGAGCTGCTCCTGCTACTGCTATATGATGAATTGCTATGAGCTGCTCCTACTGCTGCTATATGATGAATTGCTATGAGCTGCTGCTGGTATATGATGAATTGCAGACTGCTGCTGCTGTATGATGAGTTGCTATGAGCTGCTGCTACTGCTATATGATGCTTTCAGGTGGTGCTGCTATACGATAATAACCAGCCACTTGGACCATCGAATTTCAATAAATAATTGTTCTTCATTTAAATGTGGGTCATGCGTTCTTCATTTAAATTAGGCAATGGGATCTCTATGGAAACCATTGACCAAAGTAGATTGTGCCAAGTAGATGGTATCTTTGTATTTGCATTTTGAGCAAATAGTGATGGTCTGTTTTCCTATCATATTAATTACTGCACTGGGTTCAATTTGTGATGTTTGCAAGTCAAATTAATTTCCATATGGGCAGCCAAATTAAAAATATATAATGCAATCTAGACTTTCCACTGATCATACCAAAGATAAGCTGAAAACGCAATGAAAAGAACTGGTTGGCTTATTACATGGAGCTTATATTCACAGGTGCTTATTTTCTTAGGATAACTCATAATAACTGTCCCTAAGAAACTTGGCTAATAGAACTGGCATACAAATAACATGTCACGATGATTGCAATGGAGGAGCACACTGTATGGGCTCACCGCTGCCTCTCCTTTTTTTGCGATGTTCCATGAAATTGCCACATACATCTTGTACTTTTTCATTGTGTAACCCTATCTGCAAGTTGACACGGCTAATTTCAGACATCTCTACATGATACTACATTGCATATCCCTTGCGCATATTTAAACCACCAATTAACGATTGTGTGCGTACCATAAACTAGCCATGACTCTGTATGCTGGACTAGCAGGCACTCTAAGGGAGCCTAATGTAGTGCACTGGAATTCCTACATGCCACCTACGATTTTGTGTAATGTACTGCCCCTGTTCCTAAATATATGTCTTTGTAGAGATTCCAGTATGGACCATATACAGATGTATATAGATGCATTTTCAAGTGTAGATTCACTCATTTTGCTCCGTATGTAGCCTATAGTGGAATCTCTAGAAAGACTTATATTTAGGAACGGAGGTATGAGGTAGTATCATGTATGACATCTACATATCTAATTTAGCAGCCAGTACTAGAAATCATTGTCTGCACAAAGGGATTACTGGTCGAAAATCCTAGCAAAGCACACTGGCAGCACAGAACAATACAAGAGAGAGAGAGAGACGCGCTTACAAGATCATAGCAAAGCCTCAGTCTAGGATCTTGGTTGGCCAAGCTGTTAGATCCAGAAGAAACATCGTCCTTGTAGTTTTTGCCAGCTGCATAACAGGTAACAGCGACTGATGAGGACATCAATACCATTGTTACACCCACAGCCCCTGCTGCTATACATACTGGACCAATTACTAGAGCTCGCGCACGCCAATTAAATTACCAGGTACTTTCGTTTCTTGGTAATGATTCTAATATTCATGAGAATATGATGCTGCCTAAATTGGATACATTTGTTTTGCTTACAAATGAAGGGCCTAGCTTTGAGAAGGATGAACATTGGAGCAAGAACAAGCATGGAGATGATGGCATGCGCATGGGGAACAAGAACGGAGTTACAAGTGATGATTTCAAGACGTTGAAGCCACCATAATGCGTGCATGAAGCCTTGGACGAAATATACAAGATGCTACTTCATAACTTTCGTCCAGAGGCTATTCTAGGTGCTGCGTCACCTTATTATTGGGCCAGGCCCATGTAATTTCGAAATACATCAGTATAGGCTGTTTTTAGAGTCCGTATGTGTGGGGAAACAAGAGATAGGGTTGGTTTCGGACCCCTTCCTCAAGGGCCACGAAATTCCCCCCCTCTTCCTCCATATATACAGCCCTTAGGGCGTCGTTTAGACTTTGGGGTTTTGTTTAGATTAAAAGTTCACCATAGCTGCAACTTCGCGTACTTCGTTTGTGTTCAGCGACCAGACAAAGGCGTCACAGAACTCCACCTTGATCAATAAAGCTTTCATCTTATATTCGCAATATCCAGATTGCAATCTCAGTTTCTTGCTTGTTCTTCGTTTGCTCGCAGGAAACAGACCCTCGTGGTCAGGTTGATCGTGCTCCGGCGTGGTCGATAACCTCTCGGAGTTGGTTTAGCGATTGCTAAGGCGCGACGTCCTCGCACGTTCGTAGTCGGATCGTCAAAGTCGACTTCCACCAAAGCGATATCCATCATCTCATCGAAAGACGGGACACCTTTGCCTCTATCAAGTGGTATCAGATTTCCAGGTTGCTCGGTGAGATTTTACAGTTTTTCATAGTTTAGACCGAGTCTGTTCTTCATACCTACAGTCCACGAAAAAGCCACAAAAAAATTAGGGTTAGTTCATCATATCCGAACCAATCTGAGCCTTTGCATAATCTTTTTAGGGTTTTTGCTTTGTTGAATTTGCAGTTGCATCGTCGTGTCAAGTTGCTGGTCTTAGAGTCTAGTCTTTTAGAGTTTCGAGTTCTGGTCATAAGTTGTCACGCCGCCGCCGCACCACCGCACCATCATCATCGCCTTGCCATCTACCACCATTGCTTATCCGCCACCGCTTTGCATCCGTATCCATATACCACCACCAATCCGTATCCATATACCACCACCGATCCGTATCCATATACCACTACCGCTACCATATACCACCACCGCTGCCATATCCTACCGCCATATATCCACCACCAATCCGAGTTCTTTTGATATTCGGTTGGTTTTAGAGATCCATATATTTTCCGTTTCGTGTTTCCTTGCCTGAGTAGGTCTCGGAAAAAAAAAATTCGGCAACCAAAAATATTTTTTCCCTATCCTATTTTTAGGCCCCGGGTAGTGTTTTGAGACACTCGCCATCATAGTGATTTTTTGTCGCACTTTTTCGTCGTCGCTGCCCTGATTTCTGAAAAAAAAAATAGTCAAAAAATTTTGTGCCCATCCTGTCAGTTTGACCTGGGAAGAGTTTTGAGACACTCGCCATTATAGTGATTTTTCGCAAAAAAAAAGAGGAGCGCAAAAAAAAAGAGAGAAATTTTTTTTTCCAGAGTGTGCTTTTCCCTTGTTTACGTGCAGCGCCGTGATTTTGTTACTGTTCTAGGCTCGCGTCTCTAGCACGGTCTAGCCTAGGACCAGCACAGTACCGTCGTTGAGCGTTTATTCAACTTTGCATCTCTGAATTGATTATTGCTTACCATTTTGCTACCATATTATAAGCCTTCCCAGCTCCACATAAGTCTACATCGTGCGTTTGACTCTCCCTGGTAATCGCTATATCCAAGCTTTGAGAGTTTTTGACTACAACGGTTGCCGATCACCACCTGCTGCTGGGTAAGAACTGGTAAGAATTTGAGATTCGCTTGAAGGTTTTGTGACACACCACCATCACCACCACTTCTAGTAGTCTGCAGGATCATATTCTTTTGTGTTTCTTTTGCTGCTAACCATGGCAGGTTCACAAGCCGATGAGACTGATTGGGAGAACATGACGAACAAGGAGTTGCATGATAAATTTCAGCAAATGATGAGTGGCCAGGTGGGAGATGTGCTAAACAGATTTGAAGAGGCTATGGAGAAGATAGATGCCGTGGAGAAGTCGTTTGAGACAAAGCTGGATAACAAGTTTACTGAATTACTCAAGCGTCTTCCCCAACCACCACCGGCTGCACATGTCGCACCTCTACAACAACAACAACCACATCTCCAACGCCGCCTTCCAAATCAAATGGGACGGGCACAGCGCGTTCCAATTGAGATTGGTCAAAATTCGGGTGCTGCTGCACCTACTGTTGATGCTTCTTTGGCTCCTGCTCCTGCGGCGGCTGAGGAGGATGACGATTATGCGGGCGATTATGAGGATGAGGTTGATCAAAATCAGAACTACGTGCAGCCACCAGCACCACCACCAGCAGGTCGACCTCAGGTATATATTCGCAACGGTAGGCCGGCACCACCACCTCAGGTACGAGATCATGACCATCTCCCTAAACTGAAATTGAATATTCCACCATTTGAGGGTAGATATGTTCCTGATATATATCTTACTTGGGAGTTAGAAACTGAACAACGATTTACATGTTTACAATATCCTGAGGAGAGACGTGTTCCTGCTGCTGTTTGTGCTTTCACTAGCTTTGCATGTGTTTGGTGGTCTGAACATTGTAGATTATATCCTGTTCCAACTACTTGGGCTGTTTTGAAAACTGCTATGCGTACTCGTTGGGTTCCACCATATTATCAACGTGAATTACTTCAAAAATTGCAGCGTTTAAGACAAGGGAAAAATTCTGTAGAAGAATATTATCAGGAATTACAAACTGGCATGATTAGATGTGGTATTGTTGAGGAGAATGAAGCTATGCTTGCACGTTTTATGGGTGGATTAAATAAAGAGATTCAGACCATTCTAGAGTATAAGGATTATAATAATATCACTCGTTTATTCCATCTTGCTTGTAAAGCTGAACGTGAAGTGCAGGATCGACAGCCATTGGCGCGAACTAACTTTTCTGCAGGTCGACCTTCATCATGGACACCGCGTGCATCTTCTACTTCCACTTCACCATCACCTCCATCAGGTGCCACCTCCAGCCGTGATACAAGAAAGCAGGCACAACCACCACTCTCTGCCAAGAGCACACCTGCCGGGCCTGCGCAGAGCTCTTCTTCTTCCATGGCATCGATAGGGCACACAAGTGATATTATTTGTCGTCGTTGTAAGGGAAGAGGACATTTTGCGAGAGAATGCAAATCTCAGCGTGTAATGATTGCTACTGAGGATGGTGGGTATGAGTCCGCTAGTGACTATGATGAGGAGACTTTGGCTCTTATTACCCGTGAAGAACATGGTGGAGATGATTCTGAAAATGAGACGCAATACATGGCTCCTGAAGACGCTGACAGGTATGAATGTTTAGTTGCTCAACGTGTTTTGAGTGTGCAGGTCACACAAGCAGAGCAAAATCAGAGGCATAATTTGTTCCATACAAAGGGAGTTGTGAAGGAACGTTCTGTTCGCGTCATCATAGATGGAGGGAGCTGTAACAACTTGGCTAGCATGGAGATGGTGGAGAAGCTATCTCTCACCACAAGACCACATCCACATCCTTACTACATCCAATGGTTCAACAATAGCGGCAAGGTTAAGGTAACACGTACTGTTCGTGTGCATTTTAGTATCTCTACATATGCTGATTATGTTGATTGTGATGTGGTACCCATGCAAGCATGTTCCTTATTACTAGGTAGACCATGGCAATTTGATAAAAATTCTGTACACCATGGTAGAAACAATCAGTATACTCTTGTTCATAAGGATAAAAATATTACTTTGCTTCCTATGACTCCTGATTCCATTTTGAAAGATGACATTAATAGAGCTAATAAAGCAAAACAGGAGAAAAATAAGAGTGAAAATCAGATTGTGGCAAAGGAATTTGAGCAACAAATGAAACCTAATAATAAACCATCTAGTGTTGTTTCTGAAATTAAATTGAAAAGTGCATGTTTACTTGCCACAAAATCTGATATTGATGAACTAGATTTCAGCAAATCTGTTTGCTATGCTTTTGTGTGCAAAGAGGCATTATTTTCATTCGAGGACGTGCCTTCCTCTTTGCCCCCTGCTGTCACTAACATTTTGCAGGAGTTCGCTGACGTCTTCCCACAAGACGTGGCACCGGGATTACCACCTATTCGAGGGATTGAGCATCAAATTGACTTAATTCCCGGTGCATCGCTACCCAACCGTGCACCATACCGTACCAATCCAGAGGAGATGAAGGAGATTATGCGTCAAGTACAGGAGCTGCTCGACAAAGGTTATATACGCGAATCTCTTAGTCCTTGTGTTGTTCCTATTATACTCGTGCCTAAAAAGGATGGTACGTCGCGTATGTGTGTTGATTGTAGAGGCATTAATAATATTACTATTCGTTATCGTCATCCTATTCCTAGGCTAGATGATATGCTTGATGAATTGAGTGGCTCTACAATATTCTCCAAAGTTGATTTGCGTAGTGGATACCATCAAATTCGTATGAAATTGGGAGATGAATGGAAAACTGCATTTAAAACTAAGTTTGGTTTATATGAGTGGTTAGTCATGCCTTTTGGGTTAACTAATGCACCTAGTACTTTCATGAGACTAATGAACGAAGTTTTACGTGCTTTCATTGGACGATTTGTGGTAGTCTATTTTGATGATATACTGATTTATAGCAAATCTTTGGAAGAACATTTGGAACATTTACGTGCTGTTTTTATTGCTCTACGTGATGCACGTTTGTTTGGTAACCTTGGGAAGTGCACCTTTTGCACCGACCGAGTATCTTTTCTTGGCTATGTTGTTACTCCACAGGGAATTGGAGTTGATAAAGCCAAGATTGAAGCTATTGAGAGTTGGCCGCAGCCCAAAACGATCACACAAGTGCGGAGTTTTCTTGGACTCGCTGGTTTCTATAGGCGTTTTGTGAGAGATTTTAGCACCATTGCTGCACCTCTCAACGAGCTTACAAAGAAGGATGTGCCTTTTGTTTGGGGTACCGCACAGGAAGAAGCCTTCACGGTATTGAAAGATAAGTTGACACATGCTCCTTTACTCCAACTTCCTGATTTTAATAAGACTTTTGAGCTTGAATGTGATGCTAGTGGCATTGGATTAGGAGGTGTGTTATTACAAGATGGCAAACCTGTTGCATACTTTTCTGAAAAATTGAGTGGGCCTAGTCTGAATTATTCTACTTATGATAAAGAACTATATGCTCTTGTTCGGACTTTAGAAACATGGCAACATTATTTATGGCCCAAAGAATTTGTTATACATTCTGATCATGAATCTTTGAAACATATTAAAAGTCAAGCTAAACTGAATCGTAGACATGCTAAATGTGTTCAATTCATTGAAACTTTCCCTTATGTCATTAAACACAAGAAGGGTAAAGAAAATGTTATTGCTGATGCATTGTCTCGTCGCTATACTATGCTTTCACAACTTGACTTCAAAATATTTGGTTTGGAGACCATCAAAGATCAATATGTGCATGCTGCTGATTTTAAAGATGTATTGCAGAATTGTAAAGAAGGAAGAACCTGGAACAAGTTTGTCGTTAATGATGGATTTGTGTTCCGTGCTAACAAGCTATGCATTCCAGCTAGCTCTCTTCGTCTTTTGTTGTTGCAGGAGGCGCATGGCGGAGGATTAATGGGACACTTTGGCGTGAAGAAGACAGAGGACGTACTTGCTACACATTTCTTTTGGCCAAAGATGAGACGGGATGTTGAGCGTTTTGTTGCTCGCTGCACTACATGTCAAAAAGCTAAGTCACGACTCAATCCTCATGGTTTATATATGCCTTTGCCTGTACCTAGTGTTCCTTGGGAGGATATATCTATGGACTTTGTTTTAGGTTTACCTCGAACAAAGAAGGGGAGGGATAGCATATTTGTTGTCGTGGATAGATTCTCGAAAATGGCACACTTTATACCATGTCATAAAAGCGATGATGCTGTTAATGTTGCTGATTTGTTCTTTCGTGAAATTATTCGCTTGCATGGTGTGCCAAATACTATTGTTTCCGATCGTGATACTAAATTTCTTAGCCACTTTTGGAGATGTTTATGGGCTAAGTTGGGGACTAAACTGCTTTTTAGTACTACTTGTCACCCCCAAACTGATGGACAAACTGAAGTAGTCAATAGAACATTGTCTACTATGCTTAAGGCTGTTTTGAAGAATAATAAGAAAATGTGGGAAGAATGCTTGCCTCATATTGAGTTTGCTTATAATCGTTCATTGCATTCTACTACTAAGATGTGCCCTTTTGAAATTGTGTATGGTTTCCTACCTCGTGCACCTATTGATTTGTTGCCTCTTCCATCTTCGGAGAAGGTTAATTTTGATGCTAAACAACGTGCTGAATTGATCTTAAAAATGCATGAGTTAACTAAGGAAAACATTGAGCGTATGAATGCTAAATATAAACTTGCTGGAGATAAGGGTAGAAAACATGTTGTGTTTGCACCTGGAGATCTTGTTTGGTTACATTTGCGTAAGGATAGATTTCCTGATTTGCGCAAATCAAAGCTAATGCCACGTGCTGATGGTCCTTTTAAGGTGTTAGAGAAAATAAATGATAATGCATATAAACTTGACCTGCCTGCAGATTTTGGGGTTAGTCCCACTTTTAACATTGCAGATTTGAAGCCTTATTTGGGTGAGGAAGATGAGCTTCCGTCGAGGACGACTTCATTTCAAGAAGGGGAGGATGATGAGGACATCAATACCATTGTTACACCCACAGCCCCTGCTGCTATACATACTGGACCAATTACTAGAACTCGCGCACGCCAATTAAATTACCAGGTACTTTCGTTTCTTGGTAATGATTCTAATATTCATGAGAATATGATGCTGCCTAAATTGGATACATTTGTTTTGCTTACAAATGAAGGGCCTAGCTTTGAGAAGGATGAACATTGGAGCAAGAACAAGCATGGAGATGATGGCATGCGCATGGGGAACAAGAACGGAGTTACAAGTGATGATTTCAAGACGTTGAAGCCACCATAATGCGTGCATGAAGCCTTGGACGAAATATACAAGATGCTACTTCATAACTTTCATCCAGAGGCTATTCTAGGTGCTGCGTCACCTTATTATTGGGCCAGGCCCATGTAATTTCGAAATACATAAGTATAGGCTGTTTTTAGAGTCCGTATGTGTGGGGAAACAAGAGATAGGGTTGGTTTCGGAGCCCTTCCTCAAGGGCCACGAAATTCCCCCCTCTTCCTCCATATATACAGCCCTTAGGGCGTCGTTTAGACTTTGGGTTTTGTTTAGATTAAAAGTTCGCCATAGCTGCAACTTCGCGTACTTCGTTTGTGTTCAGCGACCAGACAAAGGCGTCACAGAACTCCACCTTGATCAATAAAGCTTTCATCTTATATTCGCAATATCCGGATTGCAATCTCAGTTTCTTGCTTGTTCTTCGTTTGCTCGCAGGAAACAGACCCTCGTGGTCAGGTTGATCGTGCTCCGGCGTGGTCGATAACCTCTCGGAGTTGGTTTAGCGATTGCTAAGGCGCGACGTCCTCGCACGTTCGTAGTCGGATCGTCAAAGTCGACTTCCACCAAAGCGATATCCATCATCTCATCGAAAGACGGGACACCTTTGCCTCTATCAGCGACCGGTTAGTATATTTGACGTACATCGGGCAGGTGATGCTGGACGGGTTTAAAGGTGACAAGTACCTAGGCCGTGGCGGGTGCTTGGCATCTCTCCAGACGGTGGGAATCAGGTTAGAAACGTCGAGGGTGATGACGCTGCGCTGGCTGTCGGGGTCCGGTAAGGAGATCTAGAACCGTCGAGTAGGGTGTTTGTGGAGCGGCTCTAGTAGGGTGGACTACGGTGTGGGTGAAGCGGATCTGTGGCCGTGGACGAGGGCGTAGGTGAAGCTGCTCCAGTGGTTAGGTTAAGGATGGTGTCGACGACGCGGATCTGCGACCATGGACGGGGCGTCAGAAGCTGCTCCGGTGGTTGGGTTAA
>NC_057814.1:342407441-342409792 GCF_018294505.1 Triticum aestivum
CGACGATGCGGATCTGCGGCCGTGGACGGGGCATCAGAAGCTGCTCCGGTGGTTGGGTTAAGGGTGGTGTCGACGATGCGGATCTGCGGCCATGGACGGGGCGTCAGAAGCTGCTCCGGTAGGTTGGATGAGGGTGCGAGGAAGCGGATCTGAGGCCGTGGACTTGTGAGTTGGCAAAGCGACCCCGGTAGGGTTGAGAATGGTATAGGCGAAGCTACTCCGGTAGGGTTGACGATGGTGTCAGCGAAGCGGCTCCGGTAGGGTTGAGGAAGGTGTCAGCGAAGCGGCTCCGGTAGGGTTGAGGAAGGTGTCGGCGAAGAGGATTAGAGGCCGTCGACGGGGGCGTCGGTGGGGCGGCTGCGGGGTGTGTGGACGAAGCGTCTCCGGTGGGGAGTACGAATGAGCTGCTGCAGATGCGCGGCGGTTGACGAGAGTACCGGCGAAGCAGATCCGGCGCCGTGGACAAGGCCGGCACTGAATGGTCTGTGGTACAGTGGTGGATGAGCAGTTTACTTGTTTCTAGGGGAGGTGGGAGGGGTAGATGCGGCCGCAGAAGCAGATCCGGCGAGGTGGACGCCGCTGGCAGTGAATGGGCTATGGTACGCCGGTGGATGAGCAGTCTAGGGTTTCGAGAGGGGAGGGGAGAAAGGGCGATGAAGTACGGACGGCATGATGTAAGATGCTCTGGTGCTGTGGAGTTAGTCGTTTTTGCGGGAGGGGGAGAGGAAATGGGGGTGCCGTGTAGTGGGGGAACCGGAAGTTACCAAAGCAGCCCCGACCTATCATGTAGATGAGGGCGGTATTGTAACTGTTGGTCTCCGTGCACCAAGGACAAAAGGGGGATTTCGCATGCTAAAGAATAAGGTGGCGGAAATTTTAGATGGAGGCGGGAGATTTTGCCGCCCGCGGGATCCTTCGTATCCAGTTTCAACTAATTTTGGACCGTGCTAGCGGGAAGGTCATGCTAGACTGTGTACACGGGGCACGCGTCAGCAGTTAATAACTGGTGTGAAGTCCACCCCAGAAAAAAAGACAATAACTCGGGATGATGCGCCGATAACTTGGACGTTCACACGGGCGCGGCCAATCGTACGGGTGTAGTGGCGCGTTCACAAAAAAAGGGATCAAACGCTCAGCCTATGTATTTCTCGTGTAAATAGATAATTTAGTGCCACTGGTTATTTACTTTAAACATAATGCATTGACGTGTTAGTGTAGAGGCGCATAAAAAGAAATGGATATTGTAGTCAGCTACTTAAAAGTTTTACCTCATATGATTACATAGCCTCCATTTCATAAATTGCATACCCGTTGAATTCATATATGAATATTACATATATTACTTCAAAATAGAAACTTAAATCGTCCAAGACTAATGAATTTGAATGCAAGAGTAACAATGGTGCATATACATGATAGCTACATTGGTTGTTTGAAGAAACATCACTGTAACTTTGGCATGCACAAATGAAAAGGTTTATTTAAATAGAAAAAATGTGATATGTGAGTGTCCGATCTTTATAGCGTTGAATCGATATTGTACCTTTGGCCACGATACGAAGTAGATATTGACTTATGTTCAAGCGATGCACGTCCATGATCGCTAGATAGTGATGCGTGAATGAATTGTGCAATCTCTCTCACACGCATACATATCTCATTTCCCTATGGGCATCGGAATCACACATGCGCACTTCGTGTATTTCTCTCCCTCCGTCAGGGTTAAATTCGTCTTTCTACCCCGTCCTACAAGTCTCTCACACAGAAACACACACGCTCTCTATGTCTAACACGCCCACCCCTTTAATTCCGCCCACCCACAGCCACTAATGTCTCAAAGTATAATAATGTCTCTCACACATATGCTATCTACCTGTCCCTTAATATAGCTAGATATGTGTCACACAAACTCCTTCTCCCTACTAGCAAGATGCCCATGCGTTGCACGGAACATCAAGATGCATTTGTATGAGAAGTTTATCTTGTGGGAGAAAAGGATGAACAAGGGAATGCCTTATTTGCAAATGCGGAGAGGGGTGTGGGTATCTTTTTGCAAAATTGCCATAGTTTCCTTCCTGTCCGTCGGATATAAATCGGATGGCCTATATTGCAGGATGGCAGGAACACCATCGTCACCAACTCTGTTTTTTATAAGAGTAGATATGTGAGTGTCACTGCCCCCCCCCCCCACACACACCCACACTTCCCAACACCGAAGGAGTAGGGTGACACCTCGATCTTGATACTAATCTATCGACTAGCTTCTCTCTCAAACATACACACACACACACACACACACACTACCTGGCACCGAAGGAGTAGGGTGGCACATCGATCTTGATAATAATCTA
>NC_057814.1:342410122-342504901 GCF_018294505.1 Triticum aestivum
TCAATTGGTTTCTCTCTCAAACATTGTGTCTCGGTGCCTCGCTCGGTAGCCCCCTCGATATGTAGACTTCTCGCGCGCGCACAGCTGTAGTGACAATGACGCTGAACCCAGTGTGCCTTGTTTTTACCGGCCTCATGTGATAGTTTTCACCCTGTTTTCTGTTAATTAACAAGGCAACCTTTTCTTTGTTACTACTAGTGAATCTGAAATCATTCGAGGCAGACATAAAATATATCACTTCAACCCAATTATCGTAGCAACTATTTTAAAAGAAATTAGCTAGCTGCCCGTGCGTTGCACGGAACATCAAGATGCATTTGTATGAGTAGTTTATCTTGTGAGAGAAAAGGTTGAACAAGGGAAGGCCTTATTTGCGAACGTGGAGAGACGTGTGGGTATATTTTTGCAAAATTGCCATAGTTTCTTTCCTATCCGTTAGATATAAATCCGACGGCCTATATTGCAGGATGGCACGCACACCATCATCACCAACTCTGTTTTCTACTCCCTCCTCCGAAAATACTTGTCATCAAAATGGATAAAAAGAGATGTATCTAAAACTAAAATACGTCTAGATACATTTCCTTTTATCCATTTTGATGACAAGTATTTCCGGACGGAGGGAGTATTTGTCTTTTAAGAGATTTCAACAAGTGACTATGACCAGACCTTACCAACATACTCAAAAAAGTAGTCCATAATTTTGATGTTACCCTCTTTTCTTGGCGGTGCAGTGCCATCTGGATACCTCATAAATAAATCAAGGACAAATCTGACCCCTTCCTGAAAAGACATACGGAGCAAAATGAGTGAATCTACACTCTAAAATATGTCTACATACACATCCGTATGTGGTAGTCCATTTGAAATCTGAAAAAGACAAATATTTAGGAACGAATGGAGTATATATAAGAGTAGACATAGAGATATATCTCCAGCATGGTCTACAACAAAAATGTGTTGGGCTGGTTAGCGGCGGATGCTCGCAACGCGATGACATGAGTTCGAATTCTGTCTTTTAACTTTATATTTTTATATTATATATTACTTTACTTATTTAATATATACTTCTTTCGCTACTGTACTGACAGTGGAACCCACAAAGTACTTAGAATACAAGATTAAGGATGGACTTGTTTCTTTTTAACTTTCTATACGAAGCTGTAGCCACCCTGCAAGTCACGTGTACACTGTACATGCAATTAACTTTTTATAGAGGGACAATCATACAGGCAATTAACTCAAATGGATTGGATGTCACTCTATTATTTCCAGCATAAAGAGCATCTCCAACGGCAGCCGGCAAATTTCCTCCAGCGGCATACATTTTAGATGAATTTCGTGCAAACACGGACTGATTTCATATAAGCATGAAGGATTTTGTATAAAAAAGCCGGATCTTCATATAAACATGATGGATTTCATTACATTTACATGAACTAAGAGGTGCCAATCCGGCTCTCTTGTATAATTAATACTCCCTCCGTCCGGAAATACTTGTCCTAGAAATGGATGTATCTAGACTTATTTTAGTTCTAAATGGCCGCCCGCGGATCCCTTTGTCTTCCTCATGTCCGTCAGACACTTGCGGGGTCGACGAAGGTCCTCGGAAGAGACGAAGCAGCAAAGAAACCACCTGAATCCGCGGTCGTCGCCTCGGCGGTGGCCTTCATGGGTCCCAAGTGGCAGCGGCCTCCCGTGTTCTACTTCTCCTCGATGATGGCAGGGGACACGGAGAAGCTGGCCACCGACTCGTCGTTCTCCACGCACCCGGCTTCTTTCTCTGCCTGCATGGCGCTGCCGCAGGCACGGGAGGCGCGGCCACCGCAGACACTGGTGGCGCGGTACGACGCGGTAGCGACGGCGCCCGTACCGGCGTGCTAACCGCCGTGCCGGCGTGGAGCAACTCGCCACTCCTCATCGAGCTGAACTGGAGCGGCGAGTTACTGAACCACGCGCCTGGTTGGGGCGGCAACTGGCTCCGTCGGGCCAAGCGAGGTTGGTGAAGCACCGAGCGGCCTCGCCCGTATCCGGAGGGCTCGGCGGGCCACCCAGCCAGGTAATATGCCGGAGAATGGCTCATCGGAAGCCATCGGAAGAGTGGAGAAAATGGAGAAGGAGGAGATGGGGGAGCGGCGGAGGGGTGCGATTCTTGCCCGATGTCTGTTTGGTCTCGTGTAAATAGAGGGCGGACGGTAGGAGCTTGGCCGGCGTCTGGCCTCGTTTAAACTGAGGGCGGACGGGAGTAGCTCGGCCGGTGTTGCGTTTAATTCCGGCCCGCTCATGAACGGATGTGTTAATAGAGGCAAAGGTGTCCAGTCTTTCGATGAGATGATGGATATCGCTTTGATGGAAGTCGACCTTGACGATCCGACTACGAACGTGCGAGGACGTCGCGCCTTAGCAATCGCTAAACCAACTCCAAGAGGTTATTGACAACGCCGGAGCACGATCAACCTGACCACGAGGGTCTGTTTCCTGCGAGTAAACGAAGAACAAGCAAGAAACTGAGATTGCAATCTGGATATTGCGAATATAAGATGAAAGCTTTATTGATCAAGGTGGGGTTCTGTGACGCCTTTGTCTGGTCGTTGAACACAAACGAAGAATGCGAAGTTGCAGCTATGGCGAACTTTTAATCTAAACAAAACCCAAAGTCTAAACGACGCCCTAAGGGCTGTATATATGGAGGAAGAGGGGGGAATTTCGTGGCCCTTGGGGAAGGGGTCCGAAACCAACCCTATCTCTTGTTTCCCCACACATACGGACTCTAAAAATAGCCTATAGTCAAGTATTTCGAAATTACATGGGCCTGGCCCAATAATAAGGTGACGCAGCACCTAGAATAGCCTCTGGATGAAAGTTATGAAGTAGCATCTTGTATATTTCGTCCAAGGCTTCATGCACGCATTATGGTGGCTTCAACGTCCTGAAATCATCACTTGTAACTCCGTTCTTGTCCCCCATGCGCATGCCATCATCTCCATGCTTGTTCTTGGTCCAATGTTCATCCTTCTCAAAGCTAGGCCCTTCATTTGTAAGCAAAACAAATGTATCCAATTTAGGCAGCATCATATTCTCATGAACATTAGAATCATTACCAAGAAACGAAAGTACCTGGTAATTTAATTGGCGTGCGCGAGCTCTAGTAATTGGTCCAGTATGTATAGCAGCAGGGGCTGTGGGTGTAACAATGGTATTGATGTCCTCATCATCCTCCCCTTCTTGAGATGAAGTCGTCCTCGACGGAAGCTCATCTCCCTCACCCAAATAAGGCTTCAAATCTGCAATGTTAAAAGTGCGACTAACCCCAAAATCTGCAGGCAGCTCAAGTTTATATGCATTATCATTTATTTTCTCTAACACCTTAAAAGGACCATCAGCACGTGGCATTAGCTTTGATTTGCGCAAATCAGGAAATCTATCCTTACGCAAATGTAACCAAACAAGATCTCCAGGTGCAAACACAACATGTTTTCTACCCTTATCTCCAGCAAGTTTATATTTAGCATTCATACGCTCAATGTTTTCCTTAGTTAACTCATCCATTTTTAAGATCAATTCAGCACGTTGTTTAGCATCAAAATTAACCTTCTCCGAAGATGGAAGAGGCAACAAATCAATAGGTGCACGAGGTCGGAAACTTACACAATTTCAAAAGGGCACATCTTAGTAGTAGAATGCAATGAACGATTATAAGCAAACTCAATATGAGGCAAGCATTCTTCCCGCATTTTCTTATTATTCTTCAAAACAGCCCTAAGCATAGTAGACAATGTTCTATTGACTACTTTAGTTTGTCCATCAGTTTGGGGGGTGACAAGTAGTACTAAAAAGCAGTTTAGTCCCCATCTTAGCCCATAAACATCTCCAAAAGTGGCTAAGAAATTTAGTATCACGATCTGACACAATAGTATTTGGCACACCATGCAAACGAATAATTTCACGGAAGAACAAATCAGCAACATTAACAGCATCATCGCTTTTATGACATGGTATAAAGTGTGCCATTTTTGAGAATCTATCCACGACAACAAATATGCTATCCCTCCCCTTCTTTGTTCGAGGTAAACCTAAAACAAAGTCCATAGATATATCCTCCCAAGGAACACTAGGTACAGGCAAAGGCATATATAAACCATGAGGATTGATTCGTGACTTAGCTTTTTGACATGTAGTGCAGCGAGCAACAAAACGCTCAACATCCCGTCTCATCTTTGGCCAAAAGAAATGTGTAGCAAGTACGTCCTCCGTCTTCTTCACGCCGAAGTGTCCCATTAATCCTCCTCCATGCACCTCCTGCAACAACTAAAGACGAAGAGAGCTAGCTGGAATGCATAGCTTGTTAGCACGGAACACAAATCCATCATTAACGACAAACTTGTTCCAGGTTCTTCCTTCTTTACAATTCTGCAAAACATCTTTAAAATCAGCATCATGCACATATTGATCTTTGATGGTCTCCAAACCAAATATTTTGAAGTCAAGTTGTGAAAGCATAGTGATAGAGGCAAAGGTGTCCTGTCCTTCGATGAGATGATGGATATCGCTTTGGTGGAAGTCGACTTTGACGATCCGACTACAAACATGCGATGGCGTCGCGCCTTAGCAATCGCTAAACCAACTCCGAGAGGTTATTGACCACGCCGGAGCACGATCAACCTAACCACGAGGGTCTGTTTCCTGCGAGCAAACGAAGAACAGGCAAGAAACTGAGATTGCAATCTGGATATTGCGAATATAAGATGAAAGCTTTATTGATCAAGGTGGGGTTCTGTGACGCCTTTGTCTGGTCGTTGAACACAAACGAAGTACGCGAAGTTGCAGCTATGGCGAACTTTTAATCTAAACAAAACCCAAAGTCTAAATGACGCCCTAAGGGCTGTATATATGGAGGAAGAGGGGGGATTTCGTGGCCCTTGGGGAAGGGGTCCGAAACCAACCCTATCTCTTGTTTCCCCACACATACGGACTCTAAAAACAGCCTATACTCAAGTATTTCGAAATTACATGGGCCTGGCCCAATAATAAGGTGACGCAGCACCTAGAATAGCCTCTGGACGAAAGTTATGAAGTAGCATCTTGTATATTTCGTCCAAGGCTTCATGCACGCATTATGGTGGCTTCAACGTCCTGAAATCATCACTTGTAACTCCGTTCTTGTTCCCCATGCGCATGCCATCATCTCCATGCTTGTTCTTGCTCCAATGTTCATCCTTCTCAAAGCTAGGCCCTTCATTTGTAAGCAAAACAAATGTATCCAATTTAGGCAGCATCATATTCTCATGAACATTAGAATCATTACCAAGAAACGAAAGTACCTGGTAATTTAATTGGCGTGCGCGAGCTCTAGTAATTGGTCCAGTATGTATAGCAGCAGGGGCTGTGGGTGTAACAATGGTATTGATGTCCTCATCATCCTCCCCTTCTTGAAATGAAGTCGTCCTCGACGGAAGCTCATCTTCCTCACCCAAATAAGGCTTCAAATCTGCAATGTTAAAAGTGGGACTAACCCCAAAATCTGCAGGCAGCTCAAGTTTATATGCATTATCATTTATTTTCTCTAACACCTTAAAAGGACCATCAGCATGTGGCATTAGCTTTGATTTGCGCAAATCAGGAAATCTATCCTTACGCAAATGTAACCAAACAAGATCTCCAGGTGCAAACACAACATGTTTTCTACCCTTATCTCCAGCAAGTTTATATTTAGCATTCATACGCTCAATGTTTTCCTTAGTTAACTCATGCATTTTTAAGATCAATTCAGCACGTTGTTTAGCATCAAAATTAACCTTCTCCGAAGATGGAAGAGGCAACAAATCAATAGGTGCACGAGGTAGGAAACCATACACAATTTCAAAAGGGCACATCTTAGTAGTAGAATGCAATGAACGATTATAAGCAAACTCAATATGAGGCAAGCATTCTTCCCACATTTTCTTATTATTCTTCAAAACAACCCTAAGCATAGTAGACAATGTTCTATTGACTACTTCAGTTTGTCCATCAGTTTGGGGGTGACAAGTGATAGAGGCAAAGGTGTCCCGTCTTTCGATGAGATGATGAATATCGCTTTGATGGAAGTCGACTTTGACGATCCGACTACGAACGTGCGAGGACGTCGCGCCTTAGCAATCGCTAAACCAACTCTGAGAGGTTATCGACCACGCCGGAGCACGATCAACCTGACCACAAGGGTCTGTTTCCTGCGAGCAAACGAAGAACAGGCAAGAAACTGAGATTGCAATCTGGATATTGCGAATATAAGATGAAAGCTTTATTGATCAAGGTGGGGTTCTGTGACGCCTTTGTCTGGTCGCTGAACACAAACGAAGTACGCGAAGTTGCAGCTATGGCGAACTTTTAATCTAAACAAAACCCAAAGTCTAAACGACGCCCTAAGGGCTGTATATATGGAGGAAGAGGGGGGGGGGATTTCGTGGCCCTTGAGGAAGGGGTCCGAAACCAACCCTATCTCTTGTTTCCCCACACATACGGACTCTAAAAACAGCCTATACTTATGTATTTCGAAATTACATGGGCCTGGCCCAATAATAAGGTGACGCAGCACCTAGAATAGCCTCTGGACGAAAGTTATGAAGTAGCATCTTGTATATTTCGTCCAAGGCTTCATGCACGCATTATGGTGGCTTCAACGTCCTGAAATCATCACCTGAACTCCGTTCTTGTTCCCCATGCGCATGCCATCATCTCCATGCTTGTTCTTGCTCCAATGTTCATCCTTCTCAAAGCTAGGCCCTTCATTTGTAAGCAAAACAAATGTATCCAATTTAGGCAGCATCATATTCTCATGAACATTAGAATCATTACCAAGAAACGAAAGTACCTGGTAATTTAATTGGCGTGCGCGAGCTCTAGTAATTGGTCCAGTATGTATAGCAGCAGGGGCTGTGGGTGTAACAATGGTATTGATGTCCTCATCATCCTCCCCTTCTTGAAATGAAGTCGTCCTCGACGGAAGCTCATCTCCCTCACCCAAATAAGGCTTCAAATCTGCAATGTTAAAAGTGGGACTAACCCCAAAATCTGCAGGCAGCTCAAGTTTATATGCATTATCATTTATTTTCTCTAACACCTTAAAAGGACCATCAGCATGTGGCATTAGCTTTGATTTGCGCAAATCAGGAAATCTATCCTTACGCAAATGTAACCAAACAAGATCTCCAGGTGCAAACAACATGTTTTCTACCCTTATCTCCAGCAAGTTTATATTTAGCATTCATACGCTCAATGTTTTCCTTAGTTAACTCATGCATTTTTAAGATCAATTCAGCACGTTGTTTAGCATCAAAATTAACCTTCTCCGAAGATGGAAGAGGCAACAAATCAATAGGTGCACGAGGTAGGAAACCATACACAATTTCAAAAGGGCACATCTTAGTAGTAGAATGCAATGAACGATTATAAGCAAACTCAATATGAGGCAAGCATTCTTCCCACATTTTCTTATTATTCTTCAAAACAGCCCTAAGCATAGTAGACAATGTTCTATTGACTACTTCAGTTTGTCCATCAGTTTGGGGGTGACAAGTAGTACTAAAAAGCAGTTTAGTCCCCAACTTAGCCCATAAACATCTCCAAAAGTGGCTAAGAAATTTAGTATCACGATCTGAAACAATAGTATTTGGCACACCATGCAAACGAATAATTTCACGGAAGAACAAATCAGCAACATTAACAGCATCATCGCTTTTATGACATGGTATAAAGTGTGCCATTTTTGAGAATCTATCCACGACAACAAATATGCTATCCCTCCCCTTCTTTGTTCGAGGTATACCTAAAACAAAGTCCATAGATATATCCTCCCAAGGAACACTAGGTAGAGGCAAAGGCATATATAAACCATGAGGATTGAGTCGTGACTTAGCTTTTTGACATGTAGTGCAGCGAGCAACAAAACGCTCAACATCCCGTCTCATCTTTGGCCAAAAGAAATGTGTAGCAAGTACGTCCTCCGTCTTCTTCACGCCAAAGTGTCCCATTAATCCTCCTCCATGCGCCTCCTGCAACAACAAAAGACGAAGAGAGCTAGCTGGAATGCATAGCTTGTTAGCACGGAACACAAATCCATCATTAACGACAAACTTGTTCCAGGTTCTTCCTTCTTTACAATTCTGCAAAACATCTTTAAAATCAGCATCATCACATATTGATCTTTGATGGTCTCCAAACCAAATATTTTGAAGTCAAGTTGTGACAGCATAGTATAGCGACGAGACAATGCATCAGCAATAACATTTTCTTTACCCTTCTTGTATTTAATGACATAAGGGAAAGTTTCAATGAATTCAACCTATTTAGCATGTCTACGATTCAGTTTAGCTTGACTTTTAATATGTTTCAAAGATTCATGATCAGAATGTATAACAAATTCTTTGGGCCATAAATAATGTTGCCATGTTTCTAAAGTCCGAACAAGAGCATATAGTTCATTATCATAAGTAGAATAATTCAGACTAGGCCCACTCAATTTTCAGAAAAGCATGCAACAGGTTTACCATCTTGTAATAACACACCTCCTAATCCGATTCCACTAGCATCACATTCAAGCTCAAAAGTGTTATTAAAATCAGGAAGTTGGAGTAAAGGAGCATGTGTCAACTTATCTTTCAATACCGTGAAGGCTTCTTCCTGTGCGGTACCCCAAACAAAAGGCACATCCTTCTTTGTAAGCTCGTTGAGAGGTGCAGCAATGGTGCTAAAATCTCTCACAAAACGCCTATAGAAACCAGCGAGTCCAAGAAAACTCCGCACTTGTGTGACCGTTTTGGGCTGCGGCCAACTCTCAATAGCTTCAATCTTGGCTTTATCAACTTCAATTCCCTGTGGAGTAACAACATAGCCAAGAAAAGATACTCGGTCGGTGCAAAAGGTGCACTTCCCAAGGTTACCAAACAAACGTGCATCACGTAGAGCAATAAAAACAGCACGTAAATGTTCCAAATGTTCTTCCAAAGATTTGCTATAAATCAGTATAACATCAAAATAGACTACCACAAATCGTCCAATGAAAGCACGTAAAACTTCGTTCATTAGTCTCATGAAAGTACTAGGTGCATTAGTTAACCCAAAAGGCATGACTAACCACTCATATAAACCAAACTTAGTTTTCAATGCAGTTTTCCATTCATCTCCCAATTTCATACGAATTTGATGGTATCCACTACGCAAATCAACTTTGGAGAATATTGTAGAGCCACTCAATTCATCAAGCATATCATCTAGCCTAGGAATAGGATGACGATAACGAATAGTAATATTATTAATGCCTCTACAATCAACACACATACGCGACGTACCATCCTTTTTAGGCACTAGTATAATAGGAACAGCACAAGGACTAAGAGATTCGCGTATATAACCTTTGTCGAGCATCTCTTGTACTTGACGCATAATCTCCTTCGTCTCCTCTGGATTGGTATGGTATGGTGCACGGTTGGGTAGCGATGCACCGGGAATTAAATCAATTTGATGCCCAATCCCTCGAATAGGTGGTAATCCCGGTGGCACGTCTTGTGGGAAGATGTCAGCGAACTCCTACAAAATGTTAATGACAGCAGGGGGCAAAGAGGAAGGCACGTCCTCGAATGAAAATAATGCCTCTTTGCACACAAAGCATAGCAAACAGATTTGTTGAAATCTAGCTCATCAATATCAGATTTTGTGGCAAGTAAACATGCACTTTTCAATTTAATTTCAGAAACAACACTAGATGGTTTATTATTAGGTTTCATTTGTTGCTCAAATTCTTTTGCCACAATCTGATTTTCACTCTTATTTTTCTCCTGTTTTGCTTTATTAGCTCTATTAATGTCATCTTTCAAAATGGAATCAGGAGTCATAGGAAGCAAAGTAATATTTTTATCCTTATGAACAAGAGTATACTGATTGTTTCTACCATGGTGTACAGAATTTATATCAAATTGCCATGGTGTACCAAGTAATAAGGAACATGCTTGCATGGGTACCACATCACAATCAACATAATCAGCATATGTAGAGATACTAAAATGCACACGAACAGTACGTGTTACCTTAACCTTGCCGCTGTTGTTGAACCATTGAATGTAGTAAGGATGTGGATGTGGTCTTGTGGTGAGAGATAGTTTCTCCACCATCTCCATGCTAGCCAAGTTGTTACAGCTCCCTCCATCTATGATGACGCGAACAGAACGTTCCTTCACAACTCCCTTTGTATGGAACAAATTATGCCTCTGATTTTGCTCTGCTTGTGTGACCTGCACACTCAAAACACGTTGAGCAACTAAACATTCATACCTGTCAGCGTCTTCAGGAGCCATGTATTGCGTCTCATTTTCAGAATCATCTCCACCATGTTCTTCACGTGTAATAAGAGCCAAAGTCTCCTCATCATAGTCACTAGCGGACTCATACCCACCATCCTCAGTAGCAATCATCACACGCTGAGATTTGCATTCTCTCGCATAATGTCCTCTTCCCTTACAACGACGACAAATAATATCACTTGTGTGCCCTGTTGACGCCATGGAAGAAGAAGAGCTCTGCGCAGGCCCGGCAGGTGTGCTCTTGGCAGAGAGTGGTGGTTGTGCCTGCTTTCTTGTATCACGGCTAGAGGTGGCACCTGATGGAGGTGATGGTGAAGTGGAAGTAGAGGATGCACGTGGTGTCCATGCTGAAGGTCGACCTGCAGAAAAGTTAGTTCGCGCCAATGCCTGTCGATCCTGCACTTCACGTTCAGCTTTACAAGCAAGATGGAATAAACGAGTGATATTATTATAATCCTTATACTCTAGAATGGTCTGAATCTCTTTATTTAATCCACCCATAAAACGTGCAAGCATAGCTTCATTCTCCTCAACAATACCACATCTAATCATGCCAGTTTGTAATTCCTGATAATATTCTTCTACAGAATTTTTCCCTTGTCTTAAGCGCTGCAATTTTTGAAGTAATTCACGTTGATAATATGGTGGAACCCAACGAGTACGCATAACAGTTTTCAAAGCAGCCCAAGTAGCTGGAACATGATATAATCTACAATGTTTAGACCACCAAACACATGCAAAGCTAGTGAAAGCACAAACAGCAGCAGGAACACGTCTCTCCTCAGGATATTGTAAACATGTAAATCGTTGTTCAGTTTCTAACTCCCAAGTAAGATATATATCAGGAACATATCTACCCTCAAATGGTGGAATATTCAATTTCAGTTTAGGGAGATGGTCATGATCTCGTACCTGAGGTGGTGGTGCCGGCCTACCGTTGCGAATATATACCTGAGGTCGACCTGCTGGTGGTGGTGCTGGTGGCTGCACGTAGTTCTGATTTTGATCAACCTCATCCTCATAATCGCCCAATTAATCGTCATCCTCCTCAGCCGCCGCAGTAGCAGGAGCCAAAGAAGCATCAACAGTAGGTGCAGCGGCACCCGGATTTTGACCAGTCTCAATTGGAACGCGTTGTGCTCGTCCCACTTGATTTGGAAGGCGGCGTTGGAGATGTGGTTGTTGTTGTTGTAGAGGTGCGACATATGCAGCCGGTGGTGGTTGGGGAAGACGCTTGAGTAATTCAGTAAACTTGTTATCCAGCTTTGTCTCGAACGACTTCTCCACGGCATCTATCTTCTCCATAGCCTCTTCAAACCTGTTTAGCACATCTCCCACCTGGCCACTCATCATTTGCTGAAATTTATCATGCAACTCCTTGTTCGTCATGTTCTCCCAATCAGTCTCATCGGCTTGTGATCCTGCCATGGTTAGCAGCAATAGAAACACAAAAGAATATGATCCTACAGACTACTAGGAAGTGGTGGTGATGGTGGTGTGTCACAAATCCTGCAAGCGAATCTCAAATTCTTACCAGTTCTTACCCAGCAGCAGGTGGTGATCGGCAACCGTTGTAGTCAAAACTCTCAAAGCTTGGATAGAGCGATTACCAGGGAGAGTCAAACGCACGATGTAGATGTATGTGGAGCTGGGAAGGCTTATAATATGGTAGCAAAAATGGTCAGCAATAATCAATTCAGAGATGCAAAGTTGAATAAACGCTCAACGACGGTACTGTGCTGGTCCTAGGCTAGACCGTGCTAGAGACGCGAGCCTAGAACACTAACAAAATCACGGCGCTGCACATAAACAAGGGAAAAGCACTCTGGAAAAAAAAATTTGCTCTTTTTTTTGCGCTCCTCCTTTTTTTCTTGCGAAAAATCACTATAATGGCGAGTGTCTCAAAACTCTTCCCAGGTCAAACTGACAGGATAGGCACAAAATTTTTTTTGACTATTTTTTTTCGGAAATCAGGGCAGCGACGACGAAAAAGTGCGACAAAAAATCACTATGATGGCGAGTGGCTCAAAACACTCCCCGGGACCTAAAAATAGGATAGGGAAAAAATATTTTTGGTCACCGAAATTTTGGCCTAAAAACTGCCCGGGGGTCTCCAGACTTTTTTTTTTCGAGACCTACTCAGGCAAGGAAACACGAAACCGAAAATAGATGGATCTCTAAAACAAACCGAATATGAAAAGAACTCGGATTGGTTGTGGATATATGGTGGTAGGACATGGCAGCGGTGGTGGTATATGGTAGCGGTGGTGGTATATGGATACGGATCGGTGGTGGTATATGGATACGGATTCAAAGCGGTGGCGGATAAGCAATGGTGGTAGATGGCAAGGCGATGATGATGGTGCGGCGGCGGCGTGACAACTTATGACCAGAACTCGAAACTCTAAAAGACTAGACTCTAAGACCAGCAACTTGACACGACGATGCAATCGCAAATTCAACATAGCAAAAACCCTAAAAAGATTATGCAAAGGCTCAATTGGTTCGGATATGATGAACTAACCCTAATTTTTTTGTGGCTTTTTCATGGACTGTAGGTATGAAGAACAGACTCGATCTAAACTACGAAAAACTGTAAAATCTCACCGAGCAACCTGGGAATCTGATACCACTTGATAGAGGCAAAGGTGTCCCGTCTTTCGATGAGATGATGGATATCGCTTTGGTGGAAGTCGACTTTGACGATCCGACTACGAACGTGCGATGACGTCGCGCCTTAGCAATCGCTAAACCAACTCCGAGAGGTTATTGACCACGCCGGAGCACGATCAACCTGACCACGAGGGTTTGTTTCCTGCGAGCAAACGAAGAACAAGCAAGAAACTGAGATTGCAATCTGGATATTACGAATATAAGATGAAAGCTTTATTGATCAAGGTGGGGTTCTGTGACGCCTTTGTCTGGTCGTTGAACACAAACGAAGTACGCGAAGTTGCAGCTATGGGGAACTGTTAATCTAAACAAAACCCAAAGTCTAAACGACGCCCTGAGGGCTGTATATATGGAGGAAGAGGGGGGGATTTCGTGGCCCTTGGGGAAGGGGTCCGAAACCAACCCTATCTCTTGTTTCCCCACACATACGGACTCTAAAAACAGCCTATACTCAAGTATTTCGAAATTACATGGGCCTGGCCACATAATAAGGTGACGCAGCACCTAGAATAGCCTCTGGACGAAAGTTATGAAGTAGCATCTTGTATATTTCGTCCAAGGCTTCATGCACGCATTATGGTGGCTTCAACGTCCTGAAATCATCACTTGTAACTCCGTTCTTGTTCCCCATGCGCATGCCATCATCTCCATGCTTGTTCTTGCTCCAATATTCATCCTTCTCAAAGCTAGGCCCTTCATTTGTAAGCAAAACAAATGTATCCAATTTAGGCAGCATCATATTCTCATGAACATTAGAATCATTACCAAGAAACGAAAGTACCTGGTAATTTAATTGGCGTGCGCGAGCTCTAGTAATTGGTCCAGTATGTATAGCAGCAGGGGCTGTGGGTGTAACAATGGTATTGATGTCCTCATCACAAGCCTAAGGGTATCTTGCCACATTTTTTGTGTGTATGTCATGTGGGGCCTTAGTGTGGCTTGCCTAAGGTGTGGCTTGAACCAAAGACTCACCTAAGTTAATCAAACTTGCCTAACCTTACATTCCACCAGATTTTGCCACATGTTAGAATCCAGAAAGCTCCACATGTAGAAGCATAATGCACAAACCACCAGAATCTCATGCGTGCAATGCACGTGTACCTTACTAGTACTAGTTGGTGGTAGTAAGAAACAAATTCCAGTTTTGGCACGAGCTCGTACTGCGGGAGCACCACAAGGCTTGCCGCAGGAGTTACATTTCCCTCTCGGGGCCCACGGGACCGAACTTCAGTGGTTTAGTGCCCGGCCTATGAGTCAATGACATGCGGACCTTAAATGCGGCTGGCCCACATGTCATTCTCATGGTGGTGGCGTGGTTCGCTACTCACTCGTTCGAGATGAACCGGCCGGTGGTGGCGTGGCCGTGGCGAGGGTGCCACAGCTGGGCGTCGGGGCATTACGAGGCATAGATGGCCACACCGGCGGGTACTACCTGTAGTACATAAGTACTCCAGCTGAGGATTGATCCCGGGATGAAATGTGTCACAGCCGCTGGATGAAAATTTGATGGTGCGGGAGTACGGATCAGAGCACAGCAGCGGAGCAGGCAAACCGCGTCCAATCGGGTGTGTCTGTGGTAGAAAGTTGATGGTCGCCGCAGTTCAGCTGGCCCGCATGTCATGCACACAAAGGCAGAGGAGCGGTGGGGCCGAGAGGGATGAGGGACACGTCGGGGGGATGAGGATCCCCTGACGCGAACAATCCTACCATTCTGTCACTGACATGTGGGACCCATAAGCGTGGGTCCCACCCGTCAGCGAAGGAAAGGCAGGGCAAGGCAGTGATGGCCACGTCAGAGGATCCATGTCCATGTCGAGGGACGTCGTGCCGTGGGTTGGAGCGGCGTCGTGGGAATCGCGTGTGGGTGTGGCAGTGGTAGAAACAAGAAACGTGATGGTCGCCGTGGTTCAACATCCATGGACAAGCTGTCATGTCTGCTGACACATGTATATCAAAACTAGAGTGTTTATATTTCAAGCACGTGAACAAGTATTATTCTACTACTTTGGATCCATTGCAACGCACGAGCCAGCACATTTGTAGTAGTAGTGTCCATCTCTATCTCTAGAGGCCTTCCCTCGTTCATCCTTTTCTCTCACAAGATAAACTACTCATACAAATGCATCTTGATGTTCCGTGGAACGCACGAGGATGTTTCCTTGGGGGTCTCTCCAGCGCGGCGTGGCCGTAGTTGCAAGTTGACGCCCCTTGAGATGCCGACGTTGAGGGGCACTCGAATTTCCTCCGATGAGCAGGTAAGATGAGTTTGATCACGTAGTAAATGCATTCTAAAGACTACTTCCATGTCCATTTCCTAATTCTCCCCCTGCCCACTGTTTCACAGGTTAGGCTCAGTGCGAGTGGAGATTGGCTTGCATATGTACGGGAGGGTACCAACATCAATTTGCACAACATTTACAACAGTGACACCATTCCCGTAGAACCTTTGTCCAACATTGGGATCAGCCATGCAACGGGCCACCGCATGAATTGGTACGATGGAACCACGGTGAGATTGAATAAGATAGCACGAACCTTGCACATGGCGGTCAAAGGCGGACCATGCTGTCTGCGGCCGATTTGTTGTCGTACGGGTAGGAAGACGTCCTTTCTAACCGCATCTTCGCGGTGACAAACCAGGGGACTTATTTTGTATGGGACACATCCTACGATATACTCCCTCTCTCCCAGTTTATTTGTTTTGAATCTTTTCGTTTTATAAGTTTCAAATTCAAATTTAGAGCTCCCCATCACATGTTGAGATTACAATGTCGATTAAATCGTTGCGTGCATGTATAGTAAAGAAACAAATCTCGAGTTTGGCACGAGTTCGTGCTGTGGGAGCAGCACAAGCCCTGGCGCAGGAGTTACATTTCCCTCTCAGGGCCGTTGGGACTGAGCTTCGGCGCCTTACTACACGTACCTTTGAGTCAATAACATGTGGACCCGATAGGTGACTGGTCCACATGTAATGCTCCCGTAGGCAGAGGGGCAGTGGGGCCAAGAGGGGTGAGCCGCAGGTCGGGGGACGTGTGGTTTCATGGGTTCGAGCGGCGTCATGGGAATCGTGGGTGGCTGTGGTAGAAACTTGATGCTTGCCGCATTTTAGGTGGCCCACATGTCATGCACACAAAGGCAGAGGGGCGGTGCAGCCGAGAGGGGTGAGGCGCATGTCGGGGGGCGTGGTGCCGTGGGTTGGAGAGGCGTTGTGGGAATCGCGAGATGAAACGTGATGGTCGCCGTAGTTGAACTTCCATGGACAAGCTGTCATGTCTATGGACACATGCACTGCATACCGATCACTGGAAGGAGTAGCAGAGAAAGCTATATATGCGGATAAATAGTTCCTTATAGTCAAGCGGACCCACGCTACTACTCTATTCCAAAGACATGCACACCATCGAAATAGTCCATTTATATCAATATACACCGAGAGGGAATATTTTTTTTTACAAGAGATGAAATAGTTCATCCATCCATAATGCCCTCCTGCTGGTCCAGCCTTTTCTTCTTCTTCTTCTTCTTCTTCTTCTTCTTCTCATTCTCTGTGGGAGACGGCTTCGCAACAAGCTCTTTGGACCTTGCAGCTATCTCGAAACTCACACGGGCATTGAGGGCGGCATATTTTATCCGCTCGTACGTCAAGGGATAATTATCCCATCCAGACGACCTTAATGCCACCGTCTCGTCACCCTTCTGAAGATTTGTACCGAGCACAAAATTTGCTACGTCGAATAGGGATAGTGTCTGTTTATCACAATCTTCTATAGGAATTTTGATTCTGGTTTGTAGGTCAACGATGCTTTTCAAATCATGGTTGTACGGCTCCAGCTTCTGTTTGTCCCCTTCGATGGCTGCCCCACAGAAGTATACGTCCTCCCGAGACAAGAAATCGTGAAGCTCACCTGGTATGGAGGGCGAGTGTATGATGTGGTACACCAAAACATCATCTTCGAGGCACAGCTGAAGGAGGGCGGCGCGCTGGATCTTCCCAGGGGCACGCTCCGTGTACTCTGCGTCGAGACCGATGACCCTCGTGTCTACCTTTTCGAGGGAGTTGGATACATTGTTGATCCACTGCCGAACAATCCTTGGGTGGACGGTGACGGTGGCAACTATGCGCATCGAGCCTTCGACGAGGACATGTTGGACGCTAAAAACCTGCATGTTGATCTCTTCGCCATTTGGAACCGCTGGAACGGAGGGCTATGGTTTGGAGAATTAGGATTAGATGGCTAGTCTAACTGAAGTAGTAGATGATTATTTAAAGAGGTTAAAACAATGTGAACGCAGTGGGGTTTGGATGCAAATGAAGACGAAGGGGAGGTGAAGAAGCCGAGGAGAATCGGTTCCCGATGGAGAAGTAAATGGGAGAAGTGGCGTGCAGGCAGTTGATTAGATGGCTAGGTAGACTAAACGAAAAGGCTATGCGGGTAGACTGATGAGTCGTACCTGTTCGTGTATGTGCCCATCCTTCCTGATAGGTGGGACCTATGCAAACAGATACAAAAATCTGTCGTAGTTTTTTTTGAGCGCGTGAGTGGGAGACACAACATTCTCTGGTTAAGGAATACTTCCTCCGTTTAGGTGAGTATAAGTCACCTTATGAAAATCAGGTTTTCCCAAAACCTTTAGGCGTGGAGCATTAACTTCCTGCTCGATCCCCTCCCAGCCTCGTTAGCCAGCGTTCTCTTCCTCTGCTGCCGCGTTCTACCTTTCCATTTTTCCTCTTCTCAAGTGTGGAACGATCTGCATGCCGTCCTTGATGCACCAGAACGACCACTGCATGCATCGTGGCAGGGCGTTGATTGGGCATGCACGAGAATTTGGTTCTGCTCGCAATATGGATGATACCTGAACGATGAAGTGAACAGGCATGCTAGCACGGGAGACCTATTTCCGCTATACAATACTAGAGTACTCATGTTCCTACTAGTAGTAGTAGTAGTAGTAGTAGTAGTAGTAGTAGTACAACTGTGGTACTCCCTCCGTCTAGGTGTGTAAGTCATCTTACGAAAACCAAATAATCCCAAAACACTTAGGCGCGGTGCATTAATTTCTATCTCGTTTCTTGTTTCTTGACATATCAACCAATAAGAGATGAGGGTGTGCAAGCTTTTAATGACTTGAGACTACCAAACACAACATGCAGTGGTTAGTTCATTGCATGCAATGCTATTAATTAGCAAACAAACATTAAGGCCTCTCGTTTTCCCCTCCTCGGTCACGGCGCACAACCTAAGATGACTTACTCACCTAGATGGAGGGAGTACACTTGATGGTCAAAATACTATTCATCCGGTCCTCACAGTGAAGTGACAACACCCTGCGCCTGACACTAGTCCAGGCGGCGTGTTCGGGTTACCAAAGTCAGCCTCACCCTGTGCACTGTGCAGTCTGTCACCGCCGCTGTACAGCACATTGGCACCTCGCCTCGTCTCCCTCTCCGCTCCCATAGCACCACTCCATCTCCATCTCCTTCTCCGTCTCCATCTCACTGTGCCCCCGTGTACCGTCGCCTCACTCGCCTCCCCCAGTACCACTATTCCCTCGCTAGCCGCTCCAGCACCGACATCCTTCTCCCCCGTAAATCAAGCCCCCTTCCAAACTACACCATGGCCGAACGCGAACCGCGCAGCATCCATATGAGCCGCGATTGGAGCCCCAGTGACATCCTCGACCTCTGTTGTCGTGTATGGATATGTTGAGCGCCCTGCGGCTGGCTGCATGCTCGAGGGACATGCACACGGCCATCGTCGAAGCGAGGCCTAAGCTTTTCAAGACACCCTGCTTGCTGCTATCTGGTCTTGCGAGATTGGCTCACCATGATACGGAGGCGTGCATAATGCCCCTCGACTTCAATCCGATCTCCATTAGCCGAAACTTCTTTGCAGGTATGTAGTGGGTCGCCGTACATCATTTCCCTCGACATCGATCCGATCACCATCACCCGAAACTTCTTGGCAGGCATGTACTGGGTCGGCATGAACTCCCACTGGATGGCTGCCTTCAGAGAAGACGGTAAAAAGTTGGTGCTCGTGAACTTCCAGACCTCCCATGAGATTATCCTTCCTCCGTTGGATTATATAGAGTATTACCATTGCGGTCCAAGTCATCTAGATTACTACGTCAGTTGGACAGACCTTGTTTTGCAGAAGATTGTAATCTGCCAAGTGCCCACACGACATGCGAATTACGCAGACTTCAAGCTAATAGCCTTGTTCGACCGCGGACTCGCCTATCTTTACGCAGGTGCCTTCTTTAGCTGGAGACAACTCGGCTCGCAGTGGATCATCGTCAAAGCTGATACACACTTCTGTGATGCTATTGAACACAATGGCATCATCTACGCGATCGACAAAGCAGATGGCACCACGTATTGCTGGGATGGCGCGTGTAAGTTGTTTCCGTCTCATGTTAATGATGACGCCATGACACAGTTTGAACTTTTTGTGATGATTGGCATATCCCTGTTTGAGCAGAATTTGAGTAGAACTATGGCAATGTATTAGAGACGCCGTAAATCAGCTATATTTGGAATGAGTTAATTCATGCGATTGTGACCATGTCATTACAGCCAATTTGTACCCTGAATAATCAAACGGTTAGGAATATATGGATATTATCCTTATTTTACAGTAATCTATATACTACTACTAAATATGAGTGTGTACCAATGGCCATGTTAGTTTCCTCATTTTCATGACGTAGAAACATGCACCACACTGTTGGTTTCATTAACCATACATTAGGGAAGTAAATGTGCATATGGAGAACTCTATATTTGGAAGTAGTGAAATCCTGCAATGCTTACCATGTGTACATACCTATATTCGCCCTTCAGCAATCAATGGCTAGAATAATATCCTCACAAAAAATTTGCCCACAGAACACGAGTATATAACAATGCATGTTCTGTTAGATACCTTGAAGAATTTGTTTGTGAGGACAGAATATGATTACTCCCTCCGTTCCCAAATATTTGTCTTTCTAGAGATTTTAACAAGTGACTACATACGGAGCAAAATGAGTGAATCTACACTCTAAAATATGTCTACATACATCCGTATGCTGTGTCTATTTGAAATGCCTAGAAAGACAAATATTTAGGAACGGAGGGAGTACATAACATGCATGACATGGTAGTTTCCTGTGAAGAATCGATTGCGAGATAACATGAGTATAACCATGCATGGCACTTCTATATTTTCGAACCCAGTATACATTTCCCTATATTTTCCTCCCAGTTCCAACAGGGACATATCAATGCTGTTTCTTGCATTATCCTACTCATACTCTGAACAATGCTGATCTTACATTAACAATGCCTGTCCTTTTTGATATGATGGAGTGTCCCTACAGTTACTGCCCTTTGTAATCACACCACCTTTGCCAAAAACAGGGAAGCACAACTGATTCCTCGCTCGATCAGACGACGGCAAAAGACTGATGATCATTCGGACACATGAGCCGGAAAAGTCATATTGCAAAAACCCCACTGTATACAAGCACCGTGTAATACGTGAGTATCCGGACAGTGGCTGTTACGTCTATGAGCAGGATACCAGCTTGTTGGGGCCTTTAGGATTTTTTAGTTGGAGGCAGGTAAACAGCCTTGGTTCACAATCTCTGTTTCTCGGACTCAATTATCCGATTAACCAGGAGATCACCGTTGGCGAGGACCTTGATGGCAGAGAGGCTCTGTTTGCTATGGAAAACTGTGTCTACACGGCGAGCCCTAGGAGTTCGGGAGCAAACTCCCCTGATTGTCAACGATACAGCCTGCAGCCAAAAGAAGGTGAGAATGACAGAGGCATCCGGATTAACTTTGATCCTTGGATGTCTCAATTACGACAGGCAGTGATGTGGTTCAAGCCTTAAGGTTGATAGGTAATTGGGCTGTTGCATCGAAAGGGTGGAGTACTGGTGTCTCCGGATCACTGGTCGCTGAAGCGGGGCTGCAAATTATGATGGTGTTGGATCATCTCTTCGAATGACTTTGTTGTCTTTGCTGCTGGTTCTGGATGGGTAGTTCTTTCTTTTGGTATGCATATTCCTTGTCATTTGGTCATCCTCGTCTATGTCACTCTTACTATGTAATAGTTGCTTCTGTTTAGAATGTCATTCTCGTCTGGATCACGAGAGTCTGAGCACTGCAGATGGGTGCGTTTTGGTGGTGTAGCAAGACTTCTTATGAACTATCATGTCTTGCTGTTTATGTCAGTAGTAGTCACTAGTCAGTGTTTGAATGTTGTATATATCGTTGTTTCGAACTGTTTATTGTCTCGAACTACTGGTGGGCTAAATGAGGGCATCACCATTCTCCAGTGTTCACAGTATATCTCCTTTTTTCAAGTTATATAATTTGAGCTCATTGTCTTTTCGATGATGTACACTTGTTTGGGCCAGTGAGGTGTCGTTGAATATTGGCCGAGTAGTAACGCAATGCCAAACAGGTCAGTTATGACTCTCAGGCCGGGCTCTCAAAAGATCCTCAAAAAAAAATGTTGGGCTCTCCAAAAAAGAAAGAATAAGGACTCTTAGGCCGACATGTGGGCGCCACCGGTGTTTTCGTGCGCTTGCGCGCCGAGAGCATATTGGCGCGTGCTCGAAATTCATGCTACCTTTTCATCCCCAGTCTCCCGCCCCTCCCCCACCTCTGGAATCTTGATTCCTACTCCAGTTCCCCCAAATCCCGCTCCTGTACTCCCTGTACTCAAGCGCACTATCATGTCGCCGATCAACGCGGATCTTCGAGCCGGAGATCCTGAGGTCCGTCCTGCCTTCGGTCGCTGCGTGCTGTCGCTCAACAGTTGATGAGGACATCAATACCATTGTTACACCCACAGGCCCTGCTGCTATACATACTGGACCAATTACTAGAGCTCGCGCACGCCAATTAAATTACCAGGTACTTTCGTTTCTTGATAATGATTCTAATGTTCATGAGAATATGATGCTGCCTAAATTGGATACATTTGTTTTGCTTACAAATGAAGGGCCAAGCTTTGAGAAGGATGAACATTGGAGCAAGAACAAGCATGGAGATGATGGCATGCGCATGGGGAACAAGAACGGAGTTACAAGTGATGATTTCAGGACGTTGAAGCCACCATAATGCGTGCATGAAGCCTTGGACGAAATATACAAGATGCTACTTCATAACTTTCGTCCAGAGGCTATTCTAGGTGCTGCGTCACCTTATTATTGGGCCAGGCCCATGTAATTTCGAAATACATAAGTATAGGCTGTTTTTAGAGTCCGTATGTGTGGGGAAACAAGAGATAGGGTTGGTTTCGGACCCCTTCCTCAAGGGCCACGAAATTCCCCCCTCTTCCTCCATATATACAGCCCTTAGGGCATCGTTTAGACTTTGGGTTTTGTTTAGATTAAAAGTTCGCCATAGCTGCAACTTCGCGTACTTCGTTTGTGTTCAGCGACCAGACAAAGGCGTCACAGAACTCCACCTTGATCAATAAAGCTTTCATCTTATATTCGCAATATCCAGATTGCAATCTCAGTTTCTTGCTTGTTCTTCGTTTGCTCGCAGGAAACAGACCCTCGTGGTCAGGTTGATCGTGCTCCGGCGTGGTCGATAACCTCTCGGAGTTGGTTTAGCGATTGCTAAGGCGCGGCGTCCTCGCACGTTCGTAGTCGGATCGTCAAAGTCGACTTCCATCAAAGCGATATTCATCATCTCATCGAAAGACGGGACACCTTTGCCTCTATCAAGTGGTATCAGATTTCCAGGTTGCTCGGTGAGATTTTACAGTTTTTCGTAGTTTAGATCGAGTCTGTTCTTCATACCTACAGTCCACGAAAAAGCCACAAAAAAAATTAGGGTTAGTTCATCATATCCGAACCAATCTGAGCCTTTGCATAATCTTTTTAGGGTTTTTGCTTTGTTGAATTTGCGGTTGCATCGTCGTGTCAAGTTGCTGGTCTTAGAGTCTAGTCTTTTAGAGTTTCGAGTTCTGGTCATAAGTTGTCACGCCGCCGCCGCACCATCATCATCGCCTTGCCATCTACCACCATTGCTTATCCGCCACCGCTCTGAATCCGTATCTATATACCACCACCAATCCATATCCGTATACCACCACCAATCCGTATCCATATACCACCACCGATCCGTATCCATATACCACTACCGCTACCATATACCACCACCGCTGCCATATCCTACCGCCATATATCCACCACCAATCCGAGTTCTTTTCATATTCGGTTGGTTTTAGAGATCCATATATTTTCCGTTTCGTGTTTCCTTGCCTGAGTAGGTCTCGGAAAAAAAATTTAGTGATTTGAGACCCCCGGGCAGTTTTTAGGCCAAAATTTCGGCAACCAAAAATATTTTTTCCCTATCCTATTTTTAGGCCCCGGGTAGTGTTTTGAGACACTCGCCATCATAGTGATTTTTTGTCGCACTTTTTCGTTGTCGCTGCCCTGATTTCCGAAAAAAATAGTCAAAAAAATTTGTGCCCATCCTGTCAGTTTGACCTGGGAAGAGTTTTGAGACACTCGCCATTATAGTGATTTTTTGCAAAAAAAAAGAGGAGCGAAAAAAAAAGAGAGCGCAAAAAAAAAGAGCGAATTTTTTTTTCCAGAGTGTGCTTTTCCCTTGTTTACGTGCAGCGCCGTGATTTTGTTAGTGATCTAGGCTCGCGTCTCTAGCACGGTCTAGCCTAGGACCAGCACAGTACCGTCGTTGAGCGTTTATTCAACTTTGCATCTCTGAATTGATTATTGCTTACCATTTTGCTACCATATTATAAGCCTTCCCAGCTCCACATAAGTCTACATCGTGCGTTTGACTCCCTGGTAATCGCTATATCCATGCTTTGAGAGATTACCACCTATTCGAGGGATTGAGCATCAAATTGACTTAATTCCCGGTGCATCGCTACCCAACCGTGCACCATACCGTACCAATCCAGAGGAGACGAAGGAGATTATGCGTCAAGTACAGGAGCTGCTCGACAAAGGTTATATACGCGAATCTCTTAGTCCTTGTGCTGTTCCTATTATACTAGTGCCTAAAAAGGATGGTACGTCGCGTATGTGTGTTGATTGTAGAGGCATTAATAATATTACTATTCGTTATCGTCATCCTATTCCTAGGCTAGATGATATGCTTGATGAATTGAGTGGCTCTACAATATTCTCCAAAGTTGATTTGCGTAGTGGATACCATCAAATTCGTATGAAATTGGGAGATGAATGGAAAACTGCATTTAAAACTAAGTTTGGTTTATATGAGTGGTTAGTCATGCCTTTTGGGTTAACTAATGCACCTAGTACTTTCATGAGACTAATGAATGAAGTTTTACGTGCTTTCATTGGACGATTTGTGGTAGTCTATTTTGATGATATACTGATTTATAGCAAATCTTTGGAAGAACATTTGGAACATTTACGTGCTGTTTTTATTGCTCTACGTGATGCACGTTTGTTTGGTAACCTTGGGAAGTGCACCTTTTGCACCGACCGAGTATCTTTTCTTGGCTCTGTTGTTACTCCACAGGGAATTGAAGTTGATAAAGCCAAGATTGAAGCTATTCAGAGTTGGCTGCAGCCCAAAACGGTCACACAAGTGCGGAGTTTTCTTGGACTCGCTGGTTTCTATAGGCGTTTTGTGAGAGATTTTAGCACCATTGCTGCACCTCTCAACGAGCTTACAAAGAAGGATGTGCCTTTTGTTTGGGGTACCGCACAGGAAGAAGCCTTCACGGTATTGAAAGATAAGTTGACACATGCTCCTTTACTCCAACTTCCTGATTTTAATAAGACTTTTGAGCTTGAATGTGATGCTAGTGGAATTGGATTAGGAGGTGTGTTATTACAAGATGGCAAACCTGTTGCATACTTTTCTGAAAAATTGAGTGGGCCTAGTCTGAATTATTCTACTTATGATAAAGAACTATATGCTCTTGTTCGGACTTTAGAAACATGGCAACATTATTTATGGCCCAAAGAATTTGTTATACATTCTGATCATGAATCTTTGAAACATATTAAAAGTCAAGCTAAACTGAATCGTAGACATGCTAAATGGGTTGAATTCATTGAAACTTTCCCTTATGTCATTAAACACAAGAAGGGTAATAATCGTTCATTGCATTCTACTACTAAGATGTGCCCTTTTGAAATTGTGTATGGTTTCCTACCTCGTGCACCTATTGATTTGTTGCCTCTTCCATCTTCGGAGAAGGTTAATTTTGATGCTAAACAACGTGCTGAATTGATCTTAAAAATGCATGAGTTAACTAAGGAAAACATTGAGCGTATGAATGCTAAATATAAACTTGCTGGAGATAAGGGTAGAAAACATGTTGTGTTTGCACCTGGAGATCTTGTTTGGTTACATTTGCGTAAGGATAGATTTCCTGATTTGCGCAAATCAAAGCTAATGCCACGTGCTGATGGTCCTTTTAAGGTGTTAGAGAAAATAAATGATAATGCATATAAACTTGAGCTGCCTGCAGATTTTGGGGTTAGTCCCACTTTTAATATTGCAGATTTGAAGCCTTATTTGGGTGAGGAAGATGAGCTTCCGTCGAGGACGACTTCATTTCAAGAAGGGGAGGATGATGAGGACATCACTACAATTATTACACCCACAGGCCCTGCTGCTATACATACTGGACCAATTACTAGAGCTCGCGCACGCCAATTAAATTACCAGGTACTTTCGTTTCTTGCTAATGATTCTAATGTTCATGAGAATATGATGCTGCCTAAATTGGATACATTTGTTTTGCTTACAAATGAAGGGCCTAGCTTTGAGAAGGGTGAACATTGGAGCAAGAACAAGCATGGAGATGATGGCATGCGCATGGGGAACAAGAACGGAGTTACAAGTGATGATTTCAGGACGTTGAAGCCACCATAATGCGTGCATGAAGCCTTGGACGAAATATACAAGATGCTACTTCATAACTTTCGTCCAGAGGCTATTCTAGGTGCTGCGTCACCTTATTATTGGGCCAGGCCCATGTAATTTCGAAATACTTGAGTATAGGCTGTTTTTAGAGTCCGTATGTGTGGGGAAACAAGAGATAGGGTTGGTTTCGGACCCCTTTCCCAAGGGCCACGAAATTCCCCCCTCTTCCTCCATATATACAGCCCTTAGGGCGTCGTTTAGACTTTGGGTTTTGTTTAGATTAAAAGTTCGCCATAGCTGCAACTTCGCGTACTTCGTTTGTGTTCAACGACCAGACAAAGGCGTCACAGAACCCCACCTTGATCAATAAAGCTTTCATCTTATATTCGCAATATCCAGATTGCAATCTTAGTTTCTTGCTTGTTCTTCGTTTGCTCGCAGGAAACAGACCTTCGTGGTCAGGTTGATCGTGCTCCGGCGTGGTCAATAACCTCTCGGAGTTGGTTTAGCGATTGCTAAGGCGCGACGTCCTCGCACGTTCGTAGTCGGATCGTCAAAGTCGACTTCCACCAAAGCGAAATCCACCATCTCATCGAAAGACGGGACACCTTTGCCTCTATCAGTTTTCCTTAGTTAACTCATGCATTTTTAAAATCAATTCAGCACGTTGTTTAGCATCAAAATTAACCTTCTCCGAAGATGGAAGAGGCAACAAATCAATAGGTGCACGAGGTAGGAAACCATACACAACTTCAAAAGGGCACATCTTAGTAGTAGAATGCAATGAACGATTATAAGCAAATTCAATATGAGGCAAGCATTCCTCCCACATTTTCTTATTATTCTTCAAAACAGCCCTAAGCATAGTAGACAACGTTCTATTGACTACTTCAGTTTGTCCATCAGTTTGGGGGTGACAAGTAGTACTAAAAAGCAGTTTAGTCCCCAACTTAGCCCATAAACATCTCCAAAAGTGGCTAAGAAATTTAGTATCACGATCTGAAACAATAGTATTTGGCACACCATGCAAGCGAATAATTTCACGAAAGAACAAATCAGCAACATTAACAGCATCATCGCTTTTATGACATGATATAAAGTGTGCCATTTTCGAGAATCTATCCACGACAACAAATATGCTATCCCTCCCCTTCTTTGTTCGAGGTAAACCTAAAACAAAGTCCATAGATATATCCTCCCAAGGAACACTAGGTACAGGCAAAGGCATATATAAACCATGAGGATTGAGTCGTGACTTAGCTTTTTGACATGTAGTGCAGCGAGCAACAAAACGCTCAACATCCCGTCTCATCTTTGGCCAAAAGAAATGTGTAGCAAGTACGTCCTCTGTCTTCTTCACGCCAAAGTGTCCCATTAATCCTCCACCATGCGCCTCCTGCAACAACAAAAGACGAAGAGAGCTAGCTGGAATGCATAGCTTGTTAGCACGGAACACAAATCCATCATTAACGACAAACTTGTTCCAGGTTCTTCCTTCTTTACAATTCTGCAATACATCTTTAAAATCAGCATCATGCACATATTGATCTTTGATAGTCTCCAAACCAAATATTTTGAAGTCAAGTTGTGAAAGCATAGTATAGCGACGAGACAATGCATCAGCAATAACATTTTCTTTACCCTTCTTGTGTTTAATGACATAAGGGAAAGTTTCAATGAATTCAACCCATTTAGCATGTCTACGATTCAGTTTAGCTTGACTTTTAATATGTTTCAAAGATTCATGATCAGAATGTATAACAAATTCTTTGGGCCATAAATAATGTTGCCATGTTTCTAAAGTCCGAACAAGAGCATATAGTTCTTTATCATAAGTAGAATAATTCAGACTAGGCCCACTCAATTTTTCAGAAAAGTATGCAACAGGTTTGCCATCTTGTAATAACACACCTCCTAATCCAATGCCACTAGCATCACATTCAAGCTCAAAAGTCTTATTAAAATCAGGAAGTTGGAGTAAAGGAGCATGTGTCAACTTATCTTTCAATACCGTGAAGGCTTCTTCCTGTGCGGTACCCCAAACAAAAGGCACATCCTTCTTTGTAAGCTCGTTGAGAGGTGCAGCAATGGTGCTAAAATCTCTCACAAAAAGCCTATAGAAACCAGCGAGTCCAAGAAAACTCCGCACTTGTGTGACCGTTTTGGGCTGCGGCCAACTCTCAATAGCTTCAATCTTGGCTTTATCAACTTCAATTCCCTGTGGAGTAACAACATAGCCAAGAAAAGATACTCGGTCGGTGCAAAAGGTGCACTTCCCAAGGTTACCAAACAAACGTGCATCACGTAGAGCAATAAAAACAGCACGTAAATGTTCCAAATGTTCTTCCAAAGATTTGCTATAAATCAGTATATCATCAAAATAGACCACCACAAATCGTCCAATGAAAGCACGTAAAACTTCGTTCATTAGTCTCATGAAAGTACTAGGTGCATTAGTTAACCCAAAAGGCATGACTAACCACTCATATAAACCAAACTTAGTTTTAAATGCAGTTTTCCATTCATCTCCCAATTTCATACGAATTTGATGGTATCCACTACGCAAATTGAGTGGGCCTAGTCTGAATTATTCTACTTATGATAAAGAACTATATGCTCTTGTTCGGACTTTAGAAACATGGCAACATTATTTATGGCCCAAAGAATTTGTTATACATTCTGATCATGAATCTTTGAAACATATTAAAAGTCAAGCTAAACTGAATCGTAGACATGCTAAATGGGTTGAATTCATTGAAACTTTCCCTTATGTCATTAAACACAAGAAGGGTAAAGAAAATGTTATTGCTGATGCATTGTCTCGTCGCTATACTATGCTTTCACAACTTGACTTCAAAATATTTGGTTTGGAGACCATCAAAGATCAATATGTGCATGATGCTGATTTTAAAGATGTATTGCAGAATTGTAAAGAAGGAAGAACCTGGAACAAGTTTGTCGTTAATGATGGATTTGTGTTCCGTGCTAACAAGCTATGCATTCCAGCTAGCTCTCTTCGTCTTTTGTTGTTGCAGGAGGCGCATGGAGGAGGATTAATGGGACACTTTGGCGTGAAGAAGACGGAGGACGTACTTGCCACACATTTCTTTTGGCCAAAGATGAGACGGGATGTTGAGCGTTTTGTTGCTCGCTGCACTACATGTCAAAAAGCTAAGTCACGACTCAATCCTCATGGTTTATATATGCCTTTGCCTGTACCTAGTGTTCCTTGGGAGGATATATCTATGGACTTTGTTCTAGGTTTACCTCGAACAAAGAAGGGGAGGGATAGCATATTTGTTGTCGTGGATAGATTCTCGAAAATGGCACACTTTATACCATGATGAGGACATCAATACAATTGTTACACCCACAGGCCCTGCTGCTATACATACTGGACCAATTACTAGAGCTCGCGCACGCCAATTAAATTACCAGGTACTTTCGTTTCTTGCTAATGATTCTAATGTTCATGAGAATATGATGCTGCCTAAGTTGGATACATTTGTTTTGCTTACAAATGAAGGGCCTAGCTTTGAGAAGGATGAACATTGGAGCAAGAACAAGCATGGAGATGATGGCATGCGCATGGGGAACAAGAAAGGAGTTACAAGTGATGATTTCAGGACGTTGAAGCCACCATAATGCGTGCATGAAGCCTTGGACGAAATATACAAGATGCTACTTCATAACTTTCGTCCAGAGGCTATTCTAGGTGCTGCGTCACCTTATTATTGGGCCAGGCCCATGTAATTTCGAAATACATAAGTATAGGCTGTTTTTAGAGTCCGTATGTGTGGGGAAACAAGAGATAGGGTTGGTTTCGGACCCCTTCCTCAAGGGCCACGAAATTCCCCCCTCTTCCTCCATATATACAGCCCTTAGGGCGTCGTTTAGACTTTGGGTTTTGTTTAGATTAAAAGTTCGCCCTAGCTGCAACTTCGCGTACTTCGTTTGTGTTCAGCGACCAGACAAAGGCGTCACAGAACCCCACCTTGATCAATAAAGCTTTCATCTTATATTCGCAATATCCGGATTGCAATCTCAGTTTCTTGCTTGTTCTTCGTTTGCTCGCAGGAAACAGACCCTCGTGGTCAGGTTGATCGTGCTCCGGCGTGGTCGATAACCTCTCGGAGTTGGTTTAGCGATTGCTAAGGCGCGACGTCCTCGCACGTTCGTAGTCGGATCGTCAAAGTCGACTTCCACCAAAGCGATATCCATCATCTCATCGAAAGACGAGACACCTTTGCCTCTATCATACCATGTCATAAAAGCGATGATGCTGTTGATGTTGCTGATTTGTTCTTTCATGAAATTATTCGCTTGCATGGTGTGCCAAATACTATTGTTTCAGATCGTGATACTAAATTTCTTAGCCACTTCTGGAGATGTTTATGGGCTAAGGTGGGGACTAAACTGCTTTTTAGTACTACTTGTCACCCCCAAACTGATGGACAAACTGAAGTAGTCAATAGAACATTGTCTACTATGCTTAGGGCTGTTTTGAAGAATAATAAGAAAATGTGGGAAGAATGCTTGCCTCATATTGAGTTTGCTTATAATCGTTCATTGCATTCTACTACTAAGATGTGCCCTTTTGAAATTGTGTATGGTTTCCTACCTCGTGCACCTATTGATTTGTTGCCTCTTCCATCTTCGGAGAAGGTTAATTTTGATGCTAAACAACGTGCTGAATTGATCTTAAAAATGCATGAGTTAACTAAGGAAAACATTGAGCGTATGAATGCTAAATATAAACTTGCTGGAGATAAGGGTAGAAAACATGTTGTGTTTGCACCTGGAGATCTTGTTTGGTTACATTTTCGTAAGGATAGATTTCCTGATTTGCGCAAATCAAAGCTAATGCCACGTGCTGATGGTCCTTTTAAGGTGTTAGAGAAAATAAATGATAATGCATATAAACTTGAGCTGCCTGCAGATTTTGGGGTTAGTCCCACTTTTAACATTGCAGATTTGAAGCCTTATTTGGGTGAGGAAGATGAGCTTCTGTCGAGGACGACTTCATTTCAAGAAGGGGAGGATGATGAGGACATCAATACCATTGTTACACCCACAGGCCCTGCTGCTATACATACTGGACCAATTACTAGAGCTCGCGCACGCCAATTAAATTACCAGGTACTTTCGTTTCTTGATAATGATTCTAATGTTCATGAGAATATGATGCTGCCTAAATTGGATACATTTGTTTTGCTTACAAATGAAGGGCCTAGCTTTGAGAAGGATGAACATTGGAGCAAGAACAAGCATGGAGATGATGGCATGCGCATGGGGAACAAGAACGGAGTTACAAGTGATGATTTCAGGACGTTGAAGCCACCATAATGCGTGCATGAAGCCTTGGACGAAATATACAAGATGCTACTTCATAACTTTCGTCCAGAGGCTATTCTAGGTGCTGCGTCACCTTATTATTGGGCCAGGCCCATGTAATTTCGAAATACATAAGTATAGGCTGTTTTTAGAGTCCGTATGTGTGGGGAAACAAGAGATAGGGTTGGTTTCGGACCCCTTCCTCAAGGGCCACGTAATTCCCCCCTCTTCCTCCATATATACAGCCCTTAGGGCGTCGTTTAGACTTTGGGTTTTGTTTAGATTAAAAGTTCGCCATAGCTGCAACTTCGCGTACTTCGTTTGTGTTCAGCGACCAGACAAAGGCGTCACAGAACTCCACCTTGATCAATAAAGCTTTCATCTTATATTCGCAATATCCAGATTGCAATCTCAGTTTCTTGCTTGTTCTTCGTTTGCTCGCAGGAAACAGACCCTCGTGGTCAGGTTGATCGTGCTCCGGCGTGGTCGATAACCTCTCGGAGTTGGTTTAGCGATTGCTAAGGCGCGGCGTCCTCGCACGTTCGTAGTCGGATCGTCAAAGTCGACTTCCATCAAAGCGATATTCATCATCTCATCGAAAGACGGGACACCTTTGCCTCTATCAATAGTGGCATGGCGGCGCTTGACGATCAGTTTGCCGACAAAGTGCTGATGGTAACCATCAACGGCGACCGGCCTCCCGTCTCGCTGGACGACCTTATCAAAGCTCTTGGCATTGCGCACGGCATCCAAATAAGTGACTTGCTCATCGAAGTCTGTCCGCCACCGGCTGATTTCTTCGTCAGGTTCCGGACAACTTTCCACTGCTGTCGTGTGTTCGAATCTTCCCGGCGTTTGTTCTGCGATGGCGTGCTGGTGAGCTTTGATCGGTGGCACCCAAGATGGGGCTCGGTGCCCTATGAGCTTGAGTTTTTAACAAAGCTTACCTTCCACGGCATGCCTCGACGTGCTTGGAACAACGAGTCCATGAACGAGCTTATCAACGACCTTGAAGGTGAGCTCGTAAGTATGTTTGTTCCTCCAGACAGCTGGGCTCTGACGGATATGGCATGGATGAAGAAGCCGTCCACCATACCGAAGGTGATTGGTGTTGAGATACCGGTGCAAGAACCGGGGTTGTACTATTCGTCGCCACCAAGGCCGCCGCGGACCACGTTAGGGATGTACCTGTATCGAGTGTTCGTGCATGTCGAAGAAGTGGTCAATCCATCAATCGAAGTCCTGCCGCCGCCGCTGTTGCCAGGGTCCGTCGACGACGTCCATTACAGGAGTCAACATGATGCGGAGCATCCTACGGTCATCCCCATGGACCTACCATCGTCTCATCAAGAGCCAAGAGGACCTATGACACGAGCACGAGCTAGAGCTCTCGAGAACGAGGTGACTTCCTTCCTTAGTGATATCACATATAATCCACTCGAGACACGGCTACTACCTATGTCCGATATGCTATGCATGATTAGGTGTCAAGAGGAGCCTCCCGAGGATGCACGTCAAGACGGACAAGCCACCAAGTCCATGGATGAAGAGAACCAACGGAAACAGGCAAGTTCACCTTCCAGGCCCCGGACATCCGGCCCCTGGAGCATCCACAGCAGCACCAGCCCAGATGCCCAAGCCTACAGGGCCCGGACATCCGGCGTCCAGCCCGGACGTCCGGCCAAAGCCCGGAAATCCGGCCAAAAGCCCGGACATCCGGCCAAAAGCCCGGACATCCGGCGCCACGCTACAGAACATCCAGAAGTTTTGCCCTCCAGCCCGGACACCGGCCCCCAGCCCGGACATCCAGCCTCTCCTGAAGCCCCAGACATCCGGCCCGTCGCCCGGGCATCCGGCCACCCCTGTCTGCGCACAGTAAGGGCCGAGGCCCGTGTACCCCTTCGACCCCCTAGACTATATATACTCCTTCTCCTCCATCTTTCTAGGGTTAGCATTGGTTTAGCTCATATGTGAGATAGAGCATTGCTCATCCATACGGATCTCCTCCTCGAGAGAGACTGCGGCCCCTCTTCGGAGACGATCCACGTTGGATTCAAGACCCCCTCTTGGGTGGCCTCCCTCAAGACCTCCTTTCGGAGAAGAACCGATTACCTATGTATCGTCCCTTGTTGGATTTAGATCGTGTATCTCTTTGTGTTTCGAGGATCTAGCACATGTGTGATTGTTCTTGTTGGTTTGAGTGATTCTCTCGTGTCTTCCCCTCGTGTTCCCCTTGTGTTCTTCGTGTTCTTAGTTGGGATCCGCTCCTTTCGTGAAAGATCGGCTATATAGGGTTCCACCCTACATCATCTTGGTATCATGAGCCACGTTGATCACGATTTCGGAGCCCCCTCTCTTTGTTTTCTAGCTTGATTTTGTTGTTTTTCGTCCTAACCCGAAAATTGCCCCACAAAAATAGCCCAATTTTTTTTTGTGATTTGTTGGTGTGATGAAGTTTTGTTGGATTTGATCCGCGGATTTCGTATGTTGCAGGTAGATCTAGCTTTTCCCCATCTTTCCCCAATTTCCATCCACAAAATCTTCCGAATTTTGCCCCGGATTTGACCTCTCCACGCGGTGTTCATCCACGGATCCCGAGCCCAGACATCCGGCCCGACCAGCCCGGACATTCGACCATCAGCCCGGACATCCAGCCCCTGACAGCATCAACTCCATCCTCCACTCCGTTTACCGCCTAATTTTCGTCCAATTTTGTTCCGGAGCCCACATACACTTCCGCATAGCACCACCATTTCCGCATAGCACCACCATAGCCTTTCCCGTTACCAACTCCGACAATTTTGACCCATTTTGTTTTGAGAATTTGAGTTGTGGTTTCCGTATCCTATTGTGTTTCGGCTATCTAGGTACGGTTCGGCAACAACATCACCACCGCTCATCTTCGCCAAGGACTACTATGAACGGCTACATTGGTATCACCTTCACCTTCATATCATCTTGGTATACCGATATCATCATACTCTCTTGCATTTGCATTGATAAACCCATGGCCTTACTTTTGCGTAGCTTACCCATCGAGACTAGCCTTTGAGTATTGCCGGCAACGTGACTTGTGCACATTAGTGTTCATACTTCACATAGCATACATACCATCATTGAGTTGCATATCTTGGTATCATCTCTTGTGTCACAAAAGTTGTCTTCGCATACACAATTGCTCTCTTGGTTCGTGAAGCATTGCATGAGAAAAGAGCTCAAACAACAAAGAGCCAAACAAGCTTTTAAGCAAAAGGAAACGATAAGCAAAGAGCTTATAAGCAAGAACCATAGCATCATACAACATTAAGATTGTCATACTCGATCATCTTGGATCAAAGCATACAAACACCATACATATAGCATACTTGGGATAGAAGTCGTTGCATTTTTGCTTAGTAGGTTGTGCACAAGTTCGTATCCGCCTATTGTGCAATCGTGCTAGCGTCTCTCTAGTGTTGTGCAACAAGAGCATCTTGGTGGATTCCACATTTTGGCTCACCCTTTGTTGCCCAACCCCACTTATCTATTTGCGTGTGTGTTTCCGTGTACCATATCTTGCTATTGGTCTACTTATCGCATTTGCAAATTTGTGAATCTTTTCCAACATTGAGTCTCACTTACAATTGCATCAAATTTTGTGCCACCATCCTAACCAAGCTCCACCATAAGCTTTTACTTGTGTAGGTGCGAGAACCGACAAGAATTGGTACCAATTGTGCTATTTCCTTGCTACACATTGGAGTGATCTTTGATCCATTTTCAACATCGGTCAAGGTACATTTGGTATTGGTTCTTCTCTTTCTCCCACTCACATATCTTTGTTTGGAATGATGGATAGGCCAAGTACTTCTACCAATCCACTCTTCTTGGAGCAAGACGACGACATGTCATCCTACGTCACCAAGACTCAACTATTTGGTGCACACTGAGCTTTGCATCAAGAACAACTTGCTTTGGGCGATCGCATCGACAACCTCGCCACCGATCTACGACAATCTGAGCAACGTACAAGAGACTACTTCGACACATCCATGAGTTCCCTCAAAGAAGATATCTGAACCATGATGGTCCGCTCTTCTACAACTTCGTCCTGGTCAAGACGGAGCCGCTCAAGTCGACACTACGACGACACCATCTCTGGTTCAAGTCAACCGACATCGAACACTCCTCGTCGTGCCGCGCGTCAAGACCGTCAAGCTAACCGCAATCCTCTACACGACACCGACTCTCAAGAGCATCGACATCGTCACAACCAAGCTGCTTTCGCACAAGCACAAGAACGGCAATGCCAACGACAACAAGAACAAGAGGAGCGAGCGCGACAACATCAAGATGCACAAGACACCGAGGCGCAACGTCAAGAACGACAACTACGTGAAGCTCAAGCACTTGAGGCGCAACGTGCTTTTCAAGAATCAAGTCGTGCCGTAGCCAATCGAGGCCGACAAGCTCGACTACATCAAGAAGCACTTCGCGACGAAGCTCAAGGAAGGATTTACGAAGCACGTGTGCATCGTCAAGCCCCTCGTCAAGATCGACAAGCTCCTCGTCAAGATAGACAAGTTTCTCCTCAAGCGAGACAAGGACGTCAAGTCCATCGAGAGCAAGAAGACAATGGACCACCTCCTCGCCAAGAGCATCATGAGGAAGACAACCCTCCTCACCAAGAGCAACATGAGGAAGACAAACCTCCTCGCCAAGAGCGACATGAGATGCCAATCCTCACCGACATGGGCGTCATCATCCCCGACCCAAACACAATGAAGAGCAACGATATGGCAAGCTAAAGTTCACCATGCACGTTTACCGGAAGCAATGACCCCAAACAGTACATATCATGGGCATTGAAGGTTGACAAAATCTTCCGCTTGCACAACTACGAAGAAGAGAAGAAGATCGCAATGGCATCCCTCGAATTCCAAGACTACGTCCTCATTTGGTGGGAACATGTCATTGAGCACCATGCGGCAAGAGGTGAACCACCCATCACCACTTGGGCACAAATGAAGGATGTCATGAGAGCGCGATTCGTGCCAAACTACTACAACCGCGAGCTCTTCAAGAAACTCCAACAACTCAAGCAAGGAACCAAGAGCATTGAAGAGTACTACAAGGAAATGGAGATTGCTATGATACAAGCCAATGTCAAAGAAGATGATGAGCAAACTATGGCACGTTTCTTGAATGGACTCAATCACCCTATCAAGAAGATTGCCGACTTCCAACCATACTCGAACCTCATCGAGCTAGTGCATCAAGCTACCAAAGCGGAACGGCAAGTACAAGACGACTTCAAGTATGCCAAGTTCTCATCCAAGTCCTATGGCCTCTCCAACAATCAAGCTTCGACGACTCCCACCACGAGCAATGGCGACAAGTCAAGTTACAAGAAAGCTTCGACAAGCTCAAGTCGTCCTCCTACTACAAGCAACTTCAAGCTGAAATCTTCATCATCATCTACTCCAACCGATGAGACCATCAAGACAAGTTCCATCAAATGTTTCACATGCGGAGGCCAAGGCCACAAGTCCTTCGAGTGAACAAACAAGCGCACCATGATCCTCAACGACGACGGCACCTACGACTCCATGAGTGAAGGAGAAATGGAAGCTCTTGAGCAAGTGGCCATGCACCGACAAGTGAACAATGAAGAAGAAGATGATCACATCTTTTGTGACGAAGACTCAAGTCCCGCTCTTGTTGTCTCCAAGGTCTTGACTCTTCAACATCAACAAGATGAAGATCAAAGATGCCATATCTTCCACACAAAGGCCGGCATCAATGGACGGTCCGTCAAGGTCATCCTCGATGGAGGGAGTTGCCATAACTTGGCAAGTGAAGAACTATGCTCCAAACTCCAATTGGTCAAGATGAAGCACCCGCACCCCTACAAGGTTCAATGGCTAAGCGACACCAGCACCATACAAGTCTAGCAGAGAGTACAAGTCTCTTTCAAGATCGGCGCCTATGAAGACACTTTGGAGTGTGATGTCCTTTCGATGACCGTGTGCCACCTCCTTCTTGGACGGCCATGGCAATTTGACTGAGGTGTCATTCACAATGGGCGTACAAATCACTATAGCTTCAAGATGAAAGGGAAAGAGTTTGTGCTACGTCCTATGTCTCCAAGCCAAGTGCTCGCCGACAAGCAAAACACCCATCGTGGAGAGAATAGTGAGAGAGTGAACCACCAAAAAGAGAGTGAGCGTCACAAGCCCAAATTGAGTGCCTCCACGATGAGCGACAAGAAAAACTTAGTCCTATTTGCCACCAAACGTGAGATGAGAGAAGTGTGTGAGAACCCCTCAAGTGTCCTACACTATGTCCTATTGTGCAAGGATGAGGCACCAAAAACTAACAACTCTCACGATCTACCTTTGGTGTTATCTTCTTTATTGCAGGAATTCCAAGATGTTTTCCCCGATGAGCTACCTCCGGGTCTACCTCCACTACGAGGCATTGAGCACCGAATTGATCTCATCCCCGGAGCGTCGCTTCCAAACAAAGCGCCCTACAGCGTCAATCCCGAAGAAACCAAAGAAATTCAAAGGAAAGTAAAGCATCTCATAGACCATGGACATGTGCGTGAAAGTTTGAGTCCTTGTGCCGTACCGGTCATTCTTGTGCCAAAACAAGACGGTAGCTTTCGCATGTGTTCCGATTGTAGACCTATCAATGCTATCACCGTTCGTTATAGGTATCCCATTCCACGCCTTGATGATATGCTTGATGAACTTTGCGGTGCCACTATCTTTTCCAAAATTGATCTTAAAAGTGGTTACTATCAAATCCGCATACAAGAGGGTGATGAATGGAAAACCGCTTTCAAAACAAAGTTTGGTCTATATGAGTGGTTAGTCATGCCTATGGGTTTATCGGAAGCACCCGGTACTTTCATGCGTCTTATGCATTACGTGTTTCGCCCTTACATTGGTGAATTTGTTGTTGTCTACTTTGATGATATCCTTGTGTTTAGCAAATCTCTCAAAGAGCATGTCACCCGCCTTCGCACCATGCTACAAACTCTTCGAAAAGAGCAACTTTATGCTAATATGGAAAAATGCCTATTTGGTGTTGATAAGCTTGTTTTCTTTGGTTTCGTAGTATCTTCGAAGGGTGTTCATGTTGATGAATCTTAGATCAATGCTATTAAAACTTGGCCCCAACCAACCAATTTGCAACAAGTGCGTAGTTTTCTTGGTTTAGCCGGTTTCTATCGCAGATTTGTGAAGGATTTTAGCACCATTGCTTCACCTTTGCATGCTTTGAGTAAGAAAAATGCACCGTTTGTTTGGGGAACATCTCAAGATATCGCTTTCAATGAGCTTAAGAATTTGCTTACTCATGCTCCCGTGCTTGCATTACCCAACTTTGACAAACCTTTCGAAATTCATTGCGATGCTAGTGGTAATGGCATAGGAGGTGTGTTAACGCAAGAGAAGCGCCCAATTGCTTATTTTAATGAGAAACTCTCCGGAGCGCAACTCAATTACCCTATCTATGACAAAGAGCTATATGCTTTGGTGCGAGTTTTGCATGAATGGGAACATTACCTACGCCCTCATGAGTTCATCATCCATACCGACCATGAAACGCTTAAATACCTTAAGGGTCAAACTAAGTTAAACAAGCGTCATGCTAAATGGAGTGAGTTCATTGAGTCGTTTCCTTATGTCATCAAGTATATTAAAGGTAAGGAAAATGTTGTGGCGGATGCACTTTCCCGTATATGCATGCTTGTTAATCAACTTGAGTTAAATGTCATTGGCTTTGAGCATATAAAAGACTTGTATGAGCATGATCCTACATTTTCTATTCCTTATGCCAAGTGTTTGACGCATACTTCTTGGGATCGATACTACATCAAAGATGGATATCTTATGAGGGCTAACAAACTTTGCATCCCCGAGTCCTCTGTTCGCTTGTTGCTTTTGCAGGAATCTCTTGGAGGCGGACTCATGGGACACTTTGGACGCGACAAGACATTTGCTACGCTCTCCAAGAACTACTTTTGGCCCAAGATGTTCCGCGACGTCAATCGCTTCACCAACCGATGCTCTACATGTCGCAAAGCTAAGTCCAAAGCTCAATCTCATGGCCTCTATATGCCACTTCCAATTCCATATCACCCATGGGAAGACATTAGCATGGACTTTGTGCTTGGTTTGCCTAGAACTCGAAATGGCAAGGATTCCGTTTTTGTTGTTGTGGACCGATTCTCCGAAATGGCACATTTCATTCCTTGCAACAAGATAGACGATGCTTCACATGTTGCAAATTTGTTTTGTAGGGAAATCTTGCGCCTTCATGGAGTGCCAAAGACGATTGTCTCGGACCGCGACGTCAAGTTCTTGAGTTACTTTTGGAAGACATTGTGCGCCAAGCTCGGAATCAAGCTTTTGTTCTCTTCGGCATACCATCCACAAACCGACGGCCAAACGGAGGTGACCAACCGCACGCTCTCCACTCTACTACGCGTGTTGATAAAGAAGAACATCAAGGAGTGGGAGGAGTGCCTACCCATCACCGAGTACGCCTACAATCGTGCAAGACATTCGACTACTGGCAAGTCCCCCTTCGAGGTCGTCTATGGCTTCAACCCATTGTCTCCATTGGACATTCTACTCGAGACATGGCTACTACCCCGAGCGGATGGACCCTTCAAGGTGCTTGCACGCTACAACAACAACGCATACAAGATCGACATCCCACGCGACAAGTACTCCGTGGGCGACATCTTCAACATCAAAGATATATCCCCGTACCATGGTGATGAGGATTTCGATCCGAGGTCGGATCTTTCCCAAGGGAGGGGAGATGATGCGGAGCATCCTACGGTCATCCCCATGGACCTACCATTGTCTCACCAAGAGCCAAGAGGACCTATGACACGAGCACGAGCTAGAGCTCTCGAGAACGAGGTGACTTCCTTCCTTAGTGATATCACATATAGTCCACTCGAGACATGGCTACTACCTAAGTCCGATATCCTATGCATATTTAGGTGTCAAGAGGAGCCTCCCGAGGATGCACGTGAAGACGGACAAGCCGCCAAGTCCATGGATGAAGAGAACCAACGGAAACGGGCAAGTTCACCTTCCAGGCCCCGGACATCCGGCCATGACCCCGGACATCCGGCCCCTGGAGCATCCACAGCAGCAGCAGCCCAGACGCCCAAGCCTACAGGGCCCGGACATCCGGCGTCCAGCCCGGACATCCGGCCAAAGACCGGAAATCCGGCCAAAAGCCCGGACATCCGGTGCCACGCTACAGAACATCCAGAAGTTTTGCCCTCCAGCCCGGACATCCGGCCTCTCCTGAAGCCCCGGACATCCGGCCCGTCGCCCAGACATCCGGCCACCCCTGTCTGCGCACAGTAAGGGCCAAGGCCCGTGTACCCCTTCGACCCCCTAGACTATATATACTCCTTCTCCTCCATCTTTCTAGGGTTAGCATTGGTTTAGCTCATATGCGAGATAGAGCATTGCTCATCCATACGGATCTCCTCCTCGAGAGAGACTGCGGCCCCTCTTCGGAGACGATCCACATTGGATTCAAGACCCCCTCTTGGGTGGCCCCCCTCAAGACCTCCTTTCGGAGAAGAACCGGTTACCTATGTATCGTCCCTTGTTGGATTTTGATCGTGTATCTCTTTGTGTTTCGAGGATCTAGCACATGTGTGATTGTTCTTGTTGGTTTGAGTGATTCTCTCGTGTCTTCCCCTCATGTTTCCCCTCGTGTTCTTCGTGTTCTTAGTTGGGATGCTCTCGTTTCGTGAAAGATCGGCTATATAGGGTTCCACCCTACATCACAACGTCAGACTTTCCCCGTGTTGCTCGGAACGATGGATGGCACAGGGCCTACTCCATCGCGCGGCGGAGGCCACTGCTTCTTTGGGAGAAGAGGCAGGGCTGGCTGCCTGGATGTGCTCTAATTTGAGGTAACAACTGAATCTTGTCAGATACTAGTTAAATCCGAGCTATGGGTGTGAAGCACTGATATGCCAGTACATTTGATTGTGACCTGTTCTAATTTTGTACCTGAACTTTTTTTGAAAGGGCTGTACGTCAACTTAATGTGCTAGCAGAACTTATTGTGTTGTCTGTTTGTTTTCTTTGCATAACATTCAAGATATTTCCCCGTCATTGATAAAGACGATGAACCGTTATGTACGACTTCGTTGGTTTCAACATAGCCCTTCCTGTAGCGATCCACTGCTTCCATCCTGATTGTGCCGCCTGCGTGAAATTTTTGTATGCAAGTTCAGTGTGCTATGATGTTCTATATGATTGTGTCAACTATATAAGTTTTTACTGAGCATCAGCAATGCATATGGCTGAAAGATGTATTTACGAGCATCGACCGATGGGTCTCTCTCTATCTCTCTCTCTCACACACACACACGCACACACACACGCGCACACGCACAAGTGGGACCCGTTGAATTATTTATTTGCTCGTGACAGCTTTTAATTAGGTTCCACTGTAATCTAACTTTTTTTTAAGTTATTAATTGAGCTCAGTGACTTCAAAAAGTTGTACAGAAGCCTTGTATGGGCCTTTCCGGCGTCCCTGAATGTGGGCTGAGTAACCATGTTAGGTTGTACTGTACTACACAGGCCTTTTTTTTCAACATCAGCAATGCAACTAGGCCGACAGTTGTACACAATATCCGGGTCAACTTGTTATTCTCCGCCCCGCTGGGCTGCAAACTTTCCTAGGAGGTATGCATTAGGCTTAACAAGAAAATGGACTTTAAGAAATAATAAATGGGATGTAATTATAATAACTGGACAGTTACTATGCACCAAACACGTAATTAGTTTGAAAAATACATTATTTTTGGAATTTGAAAATTTTAATTTCATTACTTGTTGTGCGCCCAATATTTCGTTGGATTTTAACGTAATACAACTTTATTTTGAAATTATATTTAACCTAACTAGAAATTTCGGATAAAAATATTTCAGATCCCATCAAAATGTGGGAATTTTTGTTGAATTCTGTTTTGAGCGGTTGTTTGAAATTATTAATCGTTGTCCTAGCTAGAAGTTGGGCTATATTTTAACAAACTTTAAATGGGCTGTAGTAAATTCCATTAGAATTAAAAAATAGGATGTACATTCTTACAAATTGCAAATGGGCTATATGTTCTCTGCCAAATCCGAGCTGTGGGCCTACTAAGTTGACGCGTACCAAGGGCTTTGTCAACTTAGTAAATATAAACGATTCTAGCTGCAGTGATCGTACGATGTCCATCCAACGGCCGTAGTGCTTCTTCAACCTCTGGTCTTCTTGCTCCAGCCGCCCAAAGCAGCGCCAGTCGTGTCGCGTGCTCCTGCCTCCCGTGGCCGGCTGTGATGCCACGGAGGCCTCACCGCCCCGTACTACTCCCACCGCTGGCCAGACCATCCCTCTACTCACCCACACCCCCTGTTATTCTGCGGCGACGGCAGCCTCACACCGCAGCCGAACCAGTGAACCCTCGTACTCCTCACCGCGCGGGCTTCCACTGCCGCGTCTTCCCCGGCTCCGTGTCGTCCCCTTCCTAGGCCTCGCCGTCGTCCAGACCACCGCCCTGGTGCTCTCGGCGCGGCGTGGTCAACGTGGTCAACGACCGACTTCCATCGGAAGAGTACTGTACGTGGAGAGGCTGACAGTTGGGTCCAGGCGGCCGCAAGGAAGTGCCTCCTTATTACGCGCAAAATAATCATTCCTCCACCTGACAGTAGGGACCCACCGGACGGGCCACCTTATTTCGTCAAAAAATGTTTCCCCCCTGACTGCTGGGACCCACCGGACGAGCCAGCGTATTTCGCGAAAAAGACGTTCCCCCCGCTGTCAGCTTGGACCCACCAGAAGTGCCTCCTTATTACGCACAAAAAATGAATACTCCCCCTACTAGCTGGGACCCACCATGGTGGGAGGCTGACTTGTGGGCCTACTAAGTTGACTGGGACGGGGGCCTTTGTCAACTTTAGTCAATATGAACGATTCTAGATCTAGTGACCGTACGATGTCCATCCAACGGCCCTAGTGCTTCTTCAACCTCTGGTCTTCTTGCTCCAGCCGCCCAAAGCAGCGCCGGTCGTGCCGCATGCTCCTGCCTCCCGTGGCCGGCTGTGCTGCCACGGAGGCCTGACTGATGAGGACATCAATACCATTGTTACACCCACAGCCCCTGCTGCTATACATACTGGGCCAATTACTAGAGCTCGCGCACGCCAATTAAATTACCAGGTACTTTCGTTTCTTGGTAATGATTCTAATGTTCATGAGAATATGATGCTGCCTAAATTGGATACATTTGTTTTGCTTACAAATGAAGGGCCTAGCTTTGAGAAGGATGAACATTGGAGCAAGAACAAGCATGGAGATGATGGCATGTGCATGGGGGACAAGAACGGAGTTACAAGTGATGATTTCAGGACGTTGAAGCCACCATAATGCGTGCATGAAGCCTTGGACGAAATATACAAGTTGCTACTTTATAACTTTCGTCCAGAGGCTATTCTAGGTGCTGCGTCACCTTATTATTGGGCCAGGCCCATGTAATTTCGAAATACTTGAGTATAGGCTATTTTTAGAGTCCGTATGTGTGGGGAAACAAGAAATAGGGTTGGTTTCGGACCCCTTCCCCAAGGGCCACGAAATTCCCCCCTCTTCCTCCATATATACAGCCCTTAGGGCGTCGTTTAGACTTTGCGTTTTGTTTAGATTAAAAGTTCGCCATAGCTGCAACTTCGCGTACTTCGTTTGTGTTCAACGACCAGACAAAGGCGTCACAGAACCCCACCTTGATCAATAAAGCTTTCATCTTATATTCGCAATATCCAGATTGCAATCTCAGTTTCTTGCTTGTTCTTCGTTTGCTCGCAGGAAACAGACCCTCGTGGTCAGGTTGATCGTGCTCCGGCGTGGTCAATAACCTCTCGGAGTTGGTTTAGCGATTGCTAAGGCGCGACGTCCTCGCACGTTCGTAGTCGGATCGTCAAAGTCGACTTCCATCAAAGCGATATCCATCATCTCATCGAAAGACGGGACACCTTTGCCTCTATCAAGTGGTATCAGATTTCCAGGTTGCTCGGTGAGATTTTACAGTTTTTCGTAGTTTAGATCGAGTCTGTTCTTCATACCTACAGTAAACAAAAAAGCCACAAAAAAAATTAGGGTTAGTTCAGTATATCCGAACCAATCTGAGCCTTTGCATAATCTTTTTAGGGTTTTTGCTTTGTTGAATTTGCGGTTGCATCGTCGTGTCAAGTTGCTGGTCTTAGAGTCTAGTCTTTTAGAGTTTCGAGTTCTGGTCATAAGTTGTCACGCCGCCGCCGCACCATCATCATCGCCTTGCCATCCACTACTATTGCTTATCCGCCACCGCTCTGAATCCGTATCCATATACCACCACCAATCCGTATCCATATACCACCACCGATCCGTATCCGCATACCACCACCGCTACCATATACCACCACCGCTGCCATATCCTACCACCATATATCCACCACCAATCCGAGTTCTTTTCATATTCGGTTTGTTTTAGAGATCCATCTATTTTCCGTTTCGTGTTTCCTTGCCTGAGTAGGTCTCGAAAAAAAAATATATATATATTTCGGCAACCAAAAATATTTTTTCCCTATCCTATTTTTAGGTCCCGGGGAGTGTTTTGAGACACTCGCCATCATAGTGATTTTTTGTCGCACTTTTTCGTCGTCGCTGCCCTGATTTCCGAAAAAAATAGTCAAATTTTTTTGTGCCCATCCTGTCAGTTTGACCTGGGAAGAGTTTTGAGACACTCGCCATTATAGTGATTTTTCGCAAAAAAAAGGAGCGAAAAAAAAGGAGAGCGAAAAAAAAGAGCAAAAAAATTTTCCAGAGTGTGCTTTTCCCTTGTTTATGTGCAGCGCCGTGATTTTGTTAGTGTTCTAGGCTCGCGTCTCTAGCACGGTCTGGCCTAGGACCAGCACAGTACCGTCTTTGAGCGTTTATTCAACTTTGCATCTCTGAATTGATTATTGCTGACCATTTTTGCTACCATATTATAAGCCTTCCCAGCTCCACATACATCTACATCGTGCGTTTGACTCGCCCTGGTAATCGCTCTACCCAAGCTTTGAGAATTTTGACTACAACGGTTGCCGATCACCACCTGCTGCTGGGTAAGAACTGGTAAGAATTTGAGATTCGCTTGAAGGTTTTGTGACACACCACCATCACCACCACTTCCTAGTAGTCTGCAGGATCATATTCTTTTGTGTTTCTATTGCTGCTAACTATGGCAGGATCACAAGCCGATGAGATTGATTGGGAGAACATGACGAACAAGGAGTTGCATGATAAATTTCAGCAACTGATGAGTGGCCAGGTGGGAGATGTGCTAAACAGATTTGAAGAGGCTATGGAGAAGATAGATGCCGTGGAGAAGTCGTTCGAGACAAAGCTGGATAACAAGTTTACTGAATTACTCAAGCGTCTTCCCCAACCACCACCGGCTGCACATGTCGCACCTCTACAACAACAACAACCACATCTCCAACGCCGCCTTCCAAATCAAGTGGGACGAGCACAGTGCGTTCCAATTGAGACTGGTCAAAATTCGGGTGCCGTTGCACCTACTGTTGATGCTTCTTTGGCTCCTGCTACTGCGGCGGCTGAGGAGGATGACGATTATGCGGGCAATTATGAGGATGAGGTTGATCAAAATCAGAACTACGTGCAGCCACCAGCACCACCACCAGCAGGTCGACCTCATCTATATATTCGCAACGGTAGGCCGGCGCCACCACCTCAGGTACGAGATCATGACCATCTCCCTAAACTGAAATTGAATATTCCACCATTTGAGGGTAGATATGTTCCTGATATATATCTTACTTGGGAGTTAGAAACTGAACAACGATTTACATGTTTACAATATCCTGAGGAGAGATGTGTTCCTGCTGCTGTTTGTGCTTTCACTAGCTTTGCATGTGTTTGGTGGTCTGAACATTGTAGATTATATCCTGTTCCAGCTACTTGGGCTGCTTTGAAAACTGCTATGCGTACTCGTTGGGTTCCACCATATTATCAACGTGAATTACTTCAAAAATTGCAGCGCTTAAGACAAGGAAAATTCTGTAGAAGAATATTATCAGGAATTACAAACTGGCATGATTAGATGTGGTATTGTTGAGGAGAATGAAGCTATGCTTGCACGTTTTATGGGTGGATTAAATAAAGAGATTCAGACCATTCTAGAGTATAAGGATTATAATAATATCACTCGTTTATTCCATCTTGCTTGTAAAGCTGAACGTGAAGTGCAGGATCGACAGCCATTGGCGCGAACTAACTTTTCTGCAGGTCGACCTTCATCATGGACACCGCGTGCATCTTCTACTTCCACTGCACCAGCACCTCCATCAGGTTCCACCTCCAGCCGTGATACAACAAAGCAGGCACAACCACCACTATCTGCCAAGAGCGCACCTGCCGGGCCTGCACAGAGCTCTTCTTCTTCCATGGCATCGACAGGGCACACAAGTGATATTATTTGTTGTCGTTGTAAGGGAAGAGGACATTATGCGAGAGAATGCAAATCTTAGCGTGTAATGATTGCTACTGAGGATGGTGGGTATGAGTCCGCTACTGACTATGATGAGGAGACTTTGGCTCTTATTACACGTGAAGAACATGGTGGAGATGATTCTGAAAATGAGACTCAATACATGGCTCCTGAAGACGCTGACAGGTATGAATGTTTAGTTGCTCAACGTGTTTTGAGTGTGCAGGTCACACAAGCAGAGCAAAATCAGAGGCATAATTTGTTCCATACAAAGGGAGTTGTGAAAGAACGTTCTGTTCGCGTCATCATAGATGGAGGGAGCTGTAACAACTTGGCTAGCATGGAGATGGTGGAGAAGCTATCTCTCACCACAAGACCACATCCACATCCTTACTACATCCAATGGTTCAACAACAGCGGCAAGGCTAAGGTAACACGTACTGTTCATGTACATTTTAGTATCTCTACATATGCTGATTATGTTGATTGTGATGTGGTACCCATGCAAGCATGTTCCTTATTACTTGGTAGACCATGGCAATTTGATAAAAATTCTGTACACCATGGTAGATACAATCAGTATACTCTTGTTCATAAGGATAAACATATTACTTTGCTTCCTATGACTCCTGATTCCATTTTGAAAGATGACATTAATAGAGCTAATAAAGCAAAACAGGAGAACAATAAGAGTGAAAATCAGATTGTGGCAAAAGAATTTGAGCAACAAATGAAACCTAATAATAAACCATCTAGTGTTGTTTCTGAAATTAAATTGAAAAGTGCATGTTTACTTGCCACAAAATCTGATATTGATGAGCTAGATTTTAGCAAATCTGTTTGCTATGCTTTTGTGTGCAAAGAGGCATTATTTTCATTCGAGGACGTGCCTTCCTCTTTGCCCCCTGCTGTCACTAACATTTTGCAGGAGTTCGCTGACGTCTTTCCACAAGACGTGCCACCGGGATTACCACCTATTCGAGGGATTGAGCATCAAATTGACTTAATTCCCGATGCATCGCTACCCAACCGTGCACCATACCGTACCAATCCAGAGGAGACGAAGGAGATTATGCGTCAAGTACAGGAGCTGCTCGACAAAGGTTATATACGCAAATCTCTTAGTCCTTGTGATGTTCCTATTATACTTGTGCCTAAAAAGGATGGTACATCGCGTATGTGTGTTGATTGTAGAGGCATTAATAACATTACTATTCGTTATCGTCATCCTATTCCTAGGCTAGATGATATGCTTGATGAATTGAGTGGCTCTACAATATTTTCCAAAGTTGATTTGCGTAGTGGATACCATGAAATTCGTATGAAACTGGGAGATGAATGGAAAACAGCATTTAAAACTAAGTTTGGTTTATATGAGTGGTTAGTCATGCCTTTTGGGTTAACTAATGCACCTAGTACTTTCATGAGACTAATGAACGAAGTTTTACGTGCTTTTATTGGACGATTTGTGGTAGTCTATTTTGATGATATACTGATTTATAGCAAATCTTTGGAAGAACATTTGGAACATTTACGTGTTGTTTTTATTGCTCTACGTGATGCACGTTTGTCTGGTAACCTTGGGAAGTGCACCTTTTGCACCGACCGAGTATCTTTTCTTGGCTATGTTGTTACTCCACAGGGAATTGAAGTTGATAAAGCCAAGATTGAAGCTATTGAGAGTTGGCCGCAGCCCAAAACGGTCACACAAGTGAGGAGTTTCCTTGGCCTCGCTGGTTTCTATAGGCGTTTTGTGAGAGATTTCAGCACCATTGCCGCACCTCTCAACGATCTTACAAAGAAGGATGTGCCTTTTGTTTGGGGTACCGCACAGGAAGAAGCCTTCACGGTATTGAAAGATAAGTTGACACATGCTCCTTTACTCCAACTTCCTGATTTTAATAAGACTTTTGAGCTTGAATGTGATGCTAGTGGAATTGGATTAGGAGGTGTGTTATTACAAGATGGTAAACCTGTTGCATACTTTTCTGAAAAATTGAGTGGGCCTACTCTGAATTATCCTACTTATGATAAAGAACTATATGCTCTTGTTCGGACTTTAGAAACATGGCAACATTATTTATGGCCCAAAGAATTTGTTATACATTCTGATCATGAATCTTTGAAACATATGAAAAGTCAAGCTAAACTGAATCGTAGACATGCTAAATGGGTTGAATTCATTGAAACTTTCCCTTATGTCATTAAACACAAGAAGGGTAAAGAAAATGTTATTGCTGATGCATTGTCTCGTCGCTATACTATGCTTTCACAACTTGACTTCAAAATATTTGGTTTGGAGACCATCAAAGATCAATATGTGCATGATGCTGATTTTAAAGATGTTTTGCAGAATTGTAAAGAAGGAAGAACCTGGAACAAGTTTGTCGTTAATGATGGATTTGTGTTCCGTGCTAACAAGCTATGCATTCCAGCTAGCTCTCGTCGTCTTTTGTTGTTGCAGGAGGCGCATGGAGGAGGATTAATGGGACACTTTGGCGTGAAGAAGACGGAGGACATACTTGCTACACATTTCTTTTGGCCAAAGATGAGACGGGATGTTGAGCGTTTTGTTGCTCGCTGCACTACATGTCAAAAAGCTAAGTCACGAATCAATCCTCATGGTTTATATATGCCTTTGCCTATACCTATGTTCCTTGGGAGGATATATCTATGGACATTGTTTTAGGTTTACCTCGAACAAAGAAGGGGAGGGATAGCATATTTGTTGTCGTGGATAGATTCTCAAAAATGGCACACTTTATACCATGTCATAAAAGCGATGATGCTGTTAATGTTGCTGATTTGTTCTTCCGTGAAATTATTCGTTTGCATGGTGTGCCAAATACTATTATTTCAGATCGTGATACTAAATTTCTTAGCCACTTTTGGAGATGTTTATGGGCTAAGTTGGGGACTAAACTGCTTTTTCGTACTACTTGTCACCCCCAAACTGATGGACAAACTGAAGTAGTCAATAGAACATTGTCTACTATGCTTAGGGCTATTTTGAAGAATAATAAGAAAATGTGGGAAGAATGCTTGCCTCATATTGAGTTTGCTTATAATCTTTCATTGCATTCTACTACTAAGATGTGCCCTTTTGAAATTGTGTATGGTTTCCTACCTCGTGCACCTATTGATTTGTTGCCTCTTCCATCTTCGGAGAAGGTTAATTTTGATGCTAAACAACGTGCTGAATTGATCTTAAAAATGCATGAGTTAACTAAGGAAAACATTGAGGTATGAATGCTAAATATAAACTTGCTGGCGATAAGGGTAGAAAACATGTTGTGTTTGCACCTGGAGATCTTGTTTGGTTACATTTGCGTAAGGATAGATTTCCTGATTTGCGCAAATCAAAGCTAATGCCACACGCTGATGGTCCATTTAAGGTGTTAGAGAAAATAAATGATAATGCATATAAACTTGAGCTGCATGCAGATTTTGGGGTTAGTCCCAATTTTAACATTGCAGATTTGAAGCCTTATTTGGGTGAGGGAGATGAGCTTCCGTCGAGGACGACTTCATTTCAAGAAGGGGAGGATGATGAGGACATCAATACCATTGTTACACCCACAGCCCCTGCTGCTATACATACTGGACCAAATACTAGAGCTCGCGCACGCCAATTAAATTACCAGGTACTTTCGTTTCTTGGTAATGATTCTAATGTTCATGAGAATATGGTGCTGTCTAAATTGGATACATTTGTTTTGCTTACAAATGAAGGGCCTAGCTTTGAGAAGGATGAACATTGGAGCAAGAACAAGCATGGAGATGATGGCATGCGCATGGGGGACAAGAACGGAGTTACAAGTGATGATTTCAGGACGTTGAAGCCGCCATAATGCGTGCATGAAGCCTTGGACGAAATATACAAGATGCTACTTCATAACTTTCGTCCAGAGGCTATTCTAGGTGCTGCGTCACCTTATTATTGGGCCAGGCCCATGTAATTTCGAAATACTTGAGTATAGGCTATTTTTAGAGTCCGTATGTATGGGGAAACAAGAGATAGGGTTGGTTTCGGACCCCTTCCCCAAGGGCCACGAAATTCCCCCCTCTTCCTCCATATATACAGCCCTTAGGGCGTCGTTTAGACTTTGCGTTTTGTTTAGATTAAAAGTTCGCCATAGCTGCAACTTCGCGTACTTCGTTTGTGTTCAACGACCAGACAAAGGCGTCACAGAACCCCACCTTGATCAATAAAGCTTTCATCTTATATTCGCAATATCCAGATTGCAATCTCGGTTTCTTGCTTGTTCTTCGTTTGCTCGCAGGAAACAGACCCTCGTGGTCAGGTTGATCGTGCTCCGGCGTGGTCAATAACCTCTTGGAGTTGGTTTAGCGATTGCTAAGGTGCGACGTCCTCGCACGTTCGTAGTCGGATCGTCAAAGTCGACTTCCATCAAAGCGATATCCATCATCTCATCGAAAGACGGGACACCTTTGCCTCTATCACTCACCGCCCCTACTATTCCCACCGCTGGCCAGGGCCCTGCGGTGACGGCAGCCTCACACCGCAGCCGAACCAGTGAACCCTCGTACTCCTCTCCACGCGGCCTTCCACTGCCGCGTCTTCCCCGGCTCCCCGTCGTCCCCTTCCTAGGCCTCGCCGTCATCCACCGCCCCGGTGCTCTCGGCGCGGCATGGTCAACGTGGTCAAGGAACGACTTCCATCGGACGTGGACTGTACGTGGAGAGGCTGACAGCTGGGTCCACGGCCGCATCAAGGAAGTGCCTCCTTATTACGCGGAAAATAATGATTCCTCCACCTGACAGCTGGGACCCACCGGACGGGCCACTGTATTTCGCGAAAAAAAACGTTCCCCCTGACTGCTGGGACCCACCAGCTACATCTTCGCACGCAAGGAAGTGCGTCCGAGCAAAAAAAATGATTCGCCCCCTGACTTCTGGGACCCACCAGCTACATCTTCGCAGGCAAAGGAAGTGCCTGACAGTCGGGACCCACCTGGTCGAAGCGTACGTAGCGTTGTCATTCTGGTCGCGAACGTGTCATACATATATACTGGTGGATGTAGAGGCGTGCACGTGTCGTAGTAGAGGCGCGTACGTGTCGTAGTAGAGGCGCGCACGTAGCATGTACACGTACGTACAGCGGCCAGGGTGCAAGAAGGAAAATACGGCCACGTATGTGTACATACGGGCGGGGTCTCGAACGCCTACTCGCGCATACGTACGGCCAGGGCTCGTGTACATGGCTGGGTCGGAACGGAGAAACAGCGTCGTCGTTGTGTTCATGGGGAGGCAACGGAATGCGTCGTGTTCATGGGGAGGCAACGGAATGCGTCGTGTTCATCGGGAGGCAATGGAACACGTGGGAGCCAACCGGCTGGGTCGGAACTGAATGCGTGGTCGTGTTCATCGGGAGGGCTTGGACGGAACAGGCGATGGAAACGAGGCCTGGTGTACCGCACAACGGAGGAAACAAACCTCCTACGTTCGGAACGGGGCCCTGTTGATCGGGAGGGGTCTGGCGTACTGCAAAACGGAGGAAACGGACCTCCTACGGTCGAAACGGGGGTCCTGTTGATCGGGAGGGGTGTGGCGTACGGCAAAACGGACGAAACGGACCTCCTACGGTCGAAACGGGGGTCCTGTTGATCGGGAGGGGTGTGGCGTACTGCAAAACGGGACTCCACGGGATACTGTTCATCTCCACCGTCGACCTCCTCCAGCCTCCACGGGCTCCTGTTCATCCAGCCTCCACCGCGCGCTACTCCCCCGGCTATTGTTCAACCACCCCTCCACGGGCACCCCTCCACCGTCTACTGTTCATCCAGCCCTCCACACCACGGGGTCCTGTTCAACCACCCCTCCACGGGCACCCCTCCACCGTCTACTGTTCATCCAGCCCTCCACCACACCACGGGGTCCTGTTCATCCAGAGGCAACGCCACCGCTCACTGTTCATCCAACCCCCCACAACGCTCACTGTTCATCCAATCGATCGGCTTCAGTTAGCAGCAGTAGCGAAGGAATCGCTCGATCGGGTTCAGTTCACAGCCATCGATCGATCGCTCGGGTTCAGTAACGCGTAGCGTGCAGTGCAATCGCTCGGGTTCAGTTAGAGCCCAACGCCTCGCTCGGGTTCAGTTAGAGCCACCGCCTCGCACACACGCGCGTACGTGTATGAGAGAAACGCGCATCGCTCGGCCTCCGACCTCCCACCGTAACCGGGAACTCCCCAAAATTTTCCTCCCCCTCGCTTCTTCCACGGTTTTTTCCGTCATGGACGGCCCAAAGAATGTCATGCAGCTGCGTCTCCGGCCCGCCCAGGACGAAAAGCCCATTTTCTGTCATGATTTTTTGTCATAGAAGTAGGAGCACACCACATTTATGATGATACCGGGATTTGTCACAATTATCGTCATAGAAGTGTCATATGTATGACAGAAAAAAAGTTAGATGACGATCGGTATTAGGAGATTTGTGTTTTTGATGTACCGAAGGTAGTTCGGAGTCCCGGATATGATCACGGACATGACGAGGAGTCTCGAAATGGTAGAGACATAAAGATTGATATATTGGAAGCCTATATTTGGATATCGGAAGTGTTCCGGGTGAAATCGAGATTTTACCACAGTACCGGGGGTTACCGCACCCCCCCCCCCCGGGGAAGTAATGGGCCTATTGGGCCTTAGTGGAGAAGAGAGAGGGCAGCCAGGAGGTGGCGCGCCGCCCCCTTGCCCCAGTCCGAATTGGACAAGGGAAGGGGGCGGCGGCCCCCCTCTCCTTCCTTCTCTCCACCTCCTCCTTCCCCCCTTCTCCTACTCCTACTAGGAAAGGAGGACCGGGAGTAGGACTCCCCCCTTGGCGCGCCCTCCCTAGCCGGCAGCCTCTCCCCCCTTGCTCCTTTATATACGGGGGCAGGGGGCACCTCTAGACACAACAATTGATCTCTTGATCTCTTAGCCGTGTGCGGTGCCCCCCTCCACCATATTCCACCTCGATCATATCGTAGCGGTGCTTAGGCGAAGCCCTGCGTCGGTAGCATCATCATCACCGTCACCATGCCGTCGTGCTGACGGAACTCTCCCTCAAAGCTCGGCTGGATCGGAGTTCGAGGGACGTCATCGAGCTGAACGTGTGCTGAACTCGGAGGTGCCGTACGTTCGGTACTTGATCGGTCGGATCGTGAAGACGTACGACTACATCAACCACGTTGTCCTAACGCTTCCGCTTTCGGTCTACGAGGGTACGTGGACAACACTCTCCCCTCTCGTTGCTATGCATCACCATGATCCTGTGTGTGCGTAGGAAATTTTTGAAATTACTACGTTCCCCAACACTGGTGGCCCCGTAGAGACCCTGAAACCGACGCTATAAAATCACATTTTTCTAGAAAAAAATCAGGGAGAAAGAATTATCGCGTTCCACGAGATGGAGCCAACGTCACCTCCTGTTCTTCATCGGGAGGCCAGATCTGGAGTCTGTTTGGGGCTCCGGAGAGGGGGATCTTCGATCTTCGTCATCACCAACCCTTCTCCATCGCCAATTCCATAATGCTCCTGATAGAGGCAAAGGTGTCCCGTCTTTCGATGAGATGATGGATATCGCTTTGGTGGAAGTCGACTTTGACGATCCGACTACGAACGTGCGATGACGTCGCGCCTTAGCAATCGCTAAACCAACTCCGAGAGGTTATTGACCACGCCGGAGCACGATCAACCTGACCACGAGGGTCTGTTTCCTGCGAGCAAACGAAGAACAAGCAAGAAACTGAGATTGCAATCTGGATATTGCGAATATAAGATGAAAGCTTTATTGATCAAGGTGGGGTTCTGTGACGCCTTTGTCTGGTCGTTGAACACAAACGAAGTACGCGAAGTTGCAGCTATGGCGAACTTTTAATCTAAACAAAACCCAAAGTCTAAACAACGCCCTAAGGGCTGTATATATGGAGGAAGAGGGGGGAATTTCGTGGCCCTTGGGGAAGGGGTCCGAAACCAACCCTATCTCTTGTTTCCCCACACATACGGACTCTAAAAATAGCCTATACTCAAGTACTTCGAAATTACATGGGCCTCGCCCAATAATAAGGTGACGCAGCACCTAGAATAGCCTCTGGACGAAAGTTATGAAGTAGCATCTTGTATATTTCGTCCAAGGCTTCATGCACGCATTATGGTGGCTTCAATGTCCTGAAATCATCACTTGTAACTCCGTTCTTGTCCCCCATGCGCATGCCATCATCTCCATGCTTGTTCTTGCTCCAATGTTCATCCTTCTCAAAGCTAGGCCCTTCATTTGTAAGCAAAACAAATGTATCCAATTTAGGCAGCATCATATTCTCATGAACATTAGAATCATTACAAAGAAACGAGAGTACCTGGTAATTTAATTGGCGTGCGCGAGCTCTAGTAATTGGTCCAGTATGTATAGCAGCATGGGCTGCGGGTGTAACAATGGTATTGATGTCCTCATCAGCTCCCCACTGGGAGTGAGTAATTCCTTCGTAGGCTCGTTGGTCGGTGAGGAGTTGGATGAAATTCATCATGTAATCTAGTTAGTTTTGTTAGGGCTTGATCCCTATTATCCACTATGTTCTGAGATTGATGTTGCTATGACTTTGATATGCTTAATGCTTGTCACTTTGGGCCCGGGTGCCATGATATTAGATCAGAACCGTTTATGTTATCACCATTATATCTATGTTCTAGATCCTATCTTGCAAGTTATAGTCACCAACTACGTGTTATGATCCGGCAACCCCGGAGTGACAATAGTCGGGACCACTCCCGGTGATGATCGTAGTTTCAGGAGTTCATGTATTCACGTGTGTTAGTGCTTTGTTCTGGTTTTCTACTGAAAGGAGGCCTTAATATCCCTTAGTTTCGAATAGGACCCCACTACCACGGGAGGGTAGTACAAAATATGTCATGCAAGTTCTTTCCATAAGCATCTATGACTATTTACGGAACACATGCCTACATTATATTTATGAACTGGAGCTAGTGCCGTATCGCCCTAGGTTATGACTGTCACATGATGAATATCATCCAACGAATCACCGATCCAATGCCTATGAATTTATCTTATATTGTTTCTACTAAGTCGTTACCGCTGATGTTACTATTGCACTTGCTACGAAATTACTGCTATCACTGTTACCGTTACTATTATTGCTATCACTATTATCAAAACTATCATACTACTTTGCTACTGATCACTTTGCTGCAGATAATTAATATCCAGGTGTGGTTGAATTGACAACTCAACTGCTAATACTTACAAATATTCTTTGGCTCCCCTTGTGTCGAATCTATAAATTTGGGTTCAATACTCTACCCTCGAAATTTGTTGTGATCCCCTTTACTTGTGGGTTATCACCTGGATGCCCATATTAGCTCCTACATATTCTATGAAGATCTTTATCAGTCGAACCATTATGACAACATACATAATTCCCTTTGTCCATCGGTATGTTACTTGCCCGAGATTCGATCGTCGGTATCTTCATACCTAGTTCAATCTCGTTACCGGCAAGTCTCTTGACTCGTTCCGTAATAAATCACCTGGTGACCAACTCCTTACTCATTTGCTTGCAAGCTTATGATGTGTATTGCCGAGAGGGCCCAGAGATACCTCTCCGATAGTCGGAGTGACAAATCCTTATCTCGATCTGTGCCAACCCAACAAACACCTTCAGAGATATCTGTAGAGCATCTTTATGATCACCTAGTTATATTGTGATGTTTGATAGCACACAAGGCATTCCTCCGGTATCCGGGAGTTGCATAATCTCATAGTCGAAGGAATATGTGTTTGACATGAAGAAAGCAATATCAAAAAAGTGAGCGATCAATATGCTAAGCTAACGGATGGCTCTTGTCCATCACATCATTCTCCTAATGATGTGATCCCCTTATCAAATGGCAACACATCTCTATGGTTAGGAAACCTTAACCATCTTTGATCAACGAGCTAGTCTAGTAGAGGCTTACTAGCGACACAGTAATTGTTTATGTATTCACACATGTATTTAGGTTTCCGATCAATACAATTCTAGCATGAATAATAACCTTTATCATGAATAAGGAAATATAAAATAGCAACTTTATTATTGCCTCTAGGGAACATTTCCTTCAGTCTCCCACTTGCACTAGAGTCAATAATCTAGTTCATATCGCCATGTGATTAACACCCATAGTTCACATCGCAATGTGACCAACACCCAAAGAGTTTACTAGAGTCAATAATCTAGTTCAAATCGTCATGTGATTAACACCCAAAGAGTACAAAGGTGTGATCATGTTTTGCTTGTGAGAGAAGTTTAGTCAACGGGTCTGTCACATTCAGATCCGTATGTATTTTTGCAAATTTATATGTCTACAACGCTCTGCATGGAGCTACTCTAGCTAATTGCTCCCACTTTCAATATGTATCCAGAATGATACTCAGAGTCATCTGAATCGGTGTCAAAGTTTGCATCGACGTAACTCTTTACGACGAACTCTTTATCACCTCCATAACCGAGAAACATTTCCTTACTCCTCTTAGGTACCTAAGGATAATTTTGACTACTGTCCAGTGATCCACTCCTAGATCACTATTGTACCCCCTAGCCAAACTCATGGCAAGGCACACAACAGGTCTGGTACACATCATTGCATACTTTATAGAATCTATGGTTGAGGCATAGGGAATGACTTTCATTCTTTCTCCATATTCTGTCGTGGTCGGTTTTGAGTCTTAATCAACTTCACACCTTGTTACACAAGCAAGAACTCTTTCTTTGACCGACCCATTTTGAACTCCTTCAAAAATCTTGTCAAGGTATGTACTCATTGAAAATCTCATTAAGCGTATTGATCTATCTCTATATATCTTGATGCCTAATATGTAAGCAGCTTCACCAAGGTCTTTCAAAAAATTCTTATTAAAAATATCCTTTTATGCTTTCCAGAAATTCAATATCATTTCCAATCAACAATATGCCAACCACATATAATATCAGAAATGCTACAGAGCTTCCACTCACTTTCTTGTAAATACAGGCTTCACCATAAGTCTGTATAAAACCATATGATTTGATCACCTCATCAAAGCGTATATTCCAACTCCAAGATGCTTGCACCAGTCCATAGATGGATCGCTAGAGCTTGCACACTTTGTTAGCACCTTTACGATCGATAAAACCTTCTGGTTGTATCATATACAACTCTTCTTTAAGAAATCCATGAAGGAATGGAGTTTTGATGTCCATTTGCCAGATTTCATAATTATAAAATGTGGCAATTGCTAACAAGATTCGAACTGATTTAAGCATTGCTATGGGTGAGAAAGTCTCATTGTAGTCAACCCCTTGAACTTGTCAAAAATATTTTGCGATAAGTCGAGCTTTGTCGATGGTGACATTACCATCAGCGTCTGTCTTCTTCTTGAAGATCCATTTATTCTCAATGGCTTGCCGATCACCGGGCAAGTCCATCAAAGTCCATACTTTGTTCTCATACATGGATCCTATCTCAGATTTCATGGCCTGAAGCCATCTGTCGGAATCTGGGCTCATCATTGCTTCTTCATAGTTCGTAGGTTCGCCATGGTCTAGTACCATGACTTCCAGGATAGTATTTCCGTACCACTCTGGTGCGGAATGTGCTCTGTTCGACCTGCATGGTCTAGTAGTAATTTGATCTGAAGTTTCATGATCATCATCATTAGCTTTCTCTCTAGTTGGTGTAGGCATCACTGGAACGAATTTCTCTGATGTGCTACTTTCCAATTTGAGAGAAGGTACAGTTACCTCATCAAGTTCTACTTTCCTCCCACTCACTTCTTTCGAGAGAAAATCCTTCTCTAGAAAGGATCCGTTCTTAGCAACAAAGATCGTGCCTTCGGATCGGTGGTAGAAGGTGTACCCAATGGTTTCCTTAGGGTATCCTATGAAGACGCACTTCTCCGCTTCGAGTTCGAGCTTATCAGGCTGAAGCCTTTTGACATAAGCATCGTATCCGCAAACTTTTAAGAAATGACAGCTTAGGTTTCTTGCCAAACCACAGTTCATACAGTGTCATCTCAACGGATTTAGACGGTGCCCTATTTAATGTGAATGTGGCGGTCTCTAATGCATAACCCCAAAACGGTAGTGGCAAATCGGTAAGAGGCATCATAGATCGCACCATAGCTAGTAAAGTGCGGTTACGACGTTCGGACACACCATTACGTTGTGGTGTTCCAGGTGGCATGAGTTGTGAAACAATTCCACATTGTTCTAAATGAAGGCCAAACCCGTAACTCAAATATTCGCCTCTGCGATCAGATCATAGAAACTTTATTTTCTTCTTACGATGATTCTCCACTTCACTCTGAAAGTCTTTGAACTTCTCAAATGTTTCAGACGTGTGTTTCGTCAAGCAGATATACCCATACTTACTCAAATCATCTATGAAGGTAAGAAAATAACGATACCATCCGCGTGCCTCAATACTCATCGGACCGCATATATCGGTATGTATTATTTCTAATAAGTTATTAGCTCTCTCCATTGTTCCGAAGAACAGAGTTTTTGATGAGGACATCAATACCATTGTTACACCCACAACCCCTGCTGCTATACATACTGGACCAATTACTAGAGCTCGCGCACGCCAATTAAATTACCAGGTTCTTTCGTTTCTTGGTAATGATTCTAATGTTCATGAGAATATGATGCTGCCTAAATTGGATACATTTGTTTTGCTTACAAATGAAGGGCCTAGCTTTGAGAAGGATGAACATTGGAGCAAGAACAAGCATGGAGATGATGGCATGCGCATGGGGAACAAGAACGGAGTTACAAGTGATGATTTCAGGACGTTGAAGCCACCATAATGCGTGCATGAAGCCTTGGACGAAATATACAAGATGCTACTTCATAACTTTCGTCCAGAGGCCATTCTAGGTGCTGCGTCACCTTATTATTGGGCTAGGCCCATGTAATTTCGAAATACTTGAGTATAGGCTGTTTTTAGAGTCCGTATGTGTGGGGAAACAAGAGATAGGGTTGGTTTCGGACCCCTTCCCCAAGGGCCATGAAATTCCCCCCTCTTCCTCCATATATACAGCCCTTAGGGCGTCGTTTAGACTTTGGGTTTTGTTTAGATTAGAAGTTCGCCATAGCTGCAACTTCGCGTACTTCGTTTGTGTTCAACGACCAGACAAAGGCGTCACAGAACCCCACCTTGATCAATAAAGCTTTCATCTTATATTCGCAATATCCAGATTGCAATCTCAGTTTCTTGCTTGTTCTTCGTTTGCTCGCAGGAAACAGACCCTCGTGGTCAGGTTGATCGTGCTCCGGCGTGGTCAATAACCTCTCGGAGTTGGTTTAGCGATTGCTAAGGCGCGACGTCATCGCACGTTCGTAGTCGGATCGTCAAAGTCGACTTCCACCAAAGCGATATCCATCATCTCATCGAAAGACGGGACACCTTTGCTTCTATCAAGTGGTATCAGATTTCCAGGTTGCTCGGTGAGATTTTACAGTTTTTCGTAGTTTAGATCGAGTTTGTTCTTCATACCTATAGTCCACGAAAAAGCTAAAAAAAATTAGGGTTAGTTCATCCTATCCGAACCAATCTGAGCCTTTGCATAATCTTTTCTGTGTTTGCTTTGTTGAATTTGCGGTTGCATCGTCGTGTCAAGTTGCTGGTCTTAGCGTCTAGTCCTTTAGAGTTTCAAGTTCTGTTCACAGGTTGTCACGTCGCCGCTGCGATATATCACCACCGCATCATCATCATCGCTGCTGCCATATACCACCACCGCATATTCACCGCCAATCCAAGTCCATATACGCCACCACATATCCGCCGCCATCACGCCACTCCGAGAACACCTGCATCATATATCCGCCACCAGTCCGAGTTCCACCAGATTCATCTCCGCCACCCGTCCTAGTCCAAGTCCAGTATTTTGTTACTCTGTTTTGGATTTCTAGATCACGCCATACTCCAAGTCTGGAAAATTCTGGCTAGGCAGTTTTTAGACTATTTGTAGACTTTTTCGAAAAAAAATTGTTGCGGAGCAAAAAAACAAGTGCAAAAAAAAAGTGAAAAAAAAATTCGAAGTGTGCTCCTCCCTTGTTTACGTGCAGCGCCGTGATTTTGTTAGTGTTCTAGGCTCGCATCTCTAGCACGGTCTAGCCTAGGACCAGCACAGTACCGTCGTTGAGCGTTTATTCAACTTTGCATATCTGAATTGATTATTGCTGACCCTTTTTGCTACCATATTATAAGCCTTCCCAGCTCCACATACATCTACGTCATGCGTTTGACTCTCCCTGGTAATCGCTCTATCCAAGCTTTGAGAGTTTTGACTACAACGGTTGCCGATCACCACCTGCTGCTGGGTAAGAACTGGTAAGAATTTGAGATTCGCTTGAAGGATTTGTGACACACCACCATCACCACCACTTCCTAGTAGTCTGTAGGATCATATTCTTTTGTGTCCTATTGCTGCTAACCATGGCAGGATCACAAGCCGATGAGACTGATTGGGAGAACATGACGAACAAGGGGTTGCATGATAAATTTCAGCAAATGATGAGTGGCGAGGTGGGAGATGTGCTAAACAGATTTGAAGAGGCTATGGAGAAGATAGATGCCGTGGAGAAGTCGTTTGAGACAAAGCCGGATAACAGGTTTAATGAATTGCTCAAGATCTTCCCCAACCACCACCGGCTGCACCTGTCGCACCTCTACAACTGTCGCACCTCTACAACAACAACAACCACATCTCCAACGCCGCCTTCCAAATCAAGTGGGACGAGCACAGCGCGTTCCAATTGAGACTGGTCAAAATTCGGGTGCCGCTGCACCTACTGTTGATGCTTCTTTGGCTCCTGCTACTGCAGCGGCTGAGGAGGATGACGATTATGCGGGCGATTATGAGGATGAGGTTGATCAAAATCAGAACTACGTGCAGCCACCAGCACCACCTCCAGCAGGTCGACCTCAGGTATATATTCGCAACGGTAGGCCTGCACCACCACCTCAGGTACGAGATCATGACCATGTTCCTAAAATGAAATTGAATATTCCACCGTTTGAGGGTAGATACATTCCTGATGTATATCTTACTTGGGAGTTAGAAACTGAACAACGTTTTACATGTTTACAATATCCCGAGGAGAGACGGGTTGCTGCTGCTGTTTGTGCTTTCACTAGTTTTGCATGTGTATGGTGGTCTGAACATTGTAGATTATATCCTATTCCAGCTACTTGGGCTGCTTTGAAAACTGCTATGCGTACTCGTTGGGTTCCACCATATTATCAACGTGAATTGCTTCAAAAACTGCAGCGTTTACGACAAGGGAAAAATTCTATAGAAGAATATTATCAGGAATTACAAACTGGCATGATTAGATGTGGTATTGTTGAGGAGAATGAAGCTATGCTTGCACGTTTTATGGGTGGTTTAAATAGAGAGATTCAGACCATTCTAGAGTATAAGGAGTATACTAATATCACTCGTTTATTCCATCTTGCTTGTAAAGCTGAACGTGAAGTGCAGGATCGACAAGCATTGGCGCGAACTAACTTTTCTGCAGGTCGACCTTCATCATGGACACCGCATGCATCTTCTACTTCCACTGCACCAGCACCTCCATCAGGTTTCACCTCCAGCCGTGATACAAGAAAGCAGGCACAACCACCACTATCTGCCAAGAGCGCACCTGCCGGGCCTGCACAGAGCTCTTCTTCTTCAATGGTATCAACAGGGCACACAAGTGATATTATTTGTCGTCGTTGTAAGGGAAGAGGACATTATGCGCGAGAATGCAAATCTCAGCGTGTAATGATTGCTACTGAGGATGGTGGGTATGAGTCCGCTAGTGACTATGATGAGGAGACTTTGGCTCTTATTACACGTGAAGAACATGGTGGAGATGATTCTGAAAATAAGACGCAATACATGGCTCCTGAAGACGCTGACAGGTATGAATGTTTAGTTGCTCAACGTGTTTTGAGTGTGCAGGTCACACAAGCAGAGCAAAATCAGAGGCATAATTTGTTCCATACAAAGGGAGTTGTGAACGAACGTTCTGTTCGCGTCATCATAGATGGAGGGAGCTGTAACAACTTGGCTAGCATGGAGATGGTGGAGAAACTATCTCTCACCACAAGACCACATCCACATCCTTACATCATCCAATGGTTCAACAACAGCGGCAAGGTTAAGGTAACACGTACTGTTCGTGTGCATTTTAGTATCTCTACATATGCTGATTATGTTGATTGTGATGTGGTACCCATGCAAGCATGTTCCTTATTACTTGGTAGACCATGGCAATTTGATAAAAACTCTGTACACCATGGTAGAAACAATCAGAATACTCTTGTTCATAAGGATAAAAATATTACTTTGCTTCCTATGACTCCTGATTCCATTTTGAAAGATGACATTAATAGAGCTAATAAAGCAAAACAGGAGAAAAATAAGAGTGAAAATCAGATTGTGGCAAAAGAATTTGAGCAACAAATGAAACCTAATATAAACCATCTAGTGTTGTTTCTGAAATTAAATTGAAAAGTGCATGTTTACTTGCCACAAAATCTGATATTGATGAGCTAGATTTCAACAAATCTGTTTGCTATGCTTTTGTGTGCAAAGAGGCATTATTTTCATTCGAGGACGTGCCTTCCTCTTTGCCCCCTGCTGTCACTAACATTTTGCAGGAGTTCGCTGACGTCTTTCCACAAGACGTGCCACCGGGATTACCACCTATTCGAGGGATTGAGCATCAAATTGACTTAATTTCCGATGCATCGCTACCCAACCGTGCACCATACCGTACCAATCTAGAGGAGACGAAGGAGATTATGCGTCAAGTACAGGAGCTGCTCGACAAAGGTTATATACGCAAATATCTTAGTCCTTGTGATGTTCCTATTATACTTGTGCCTAAAAAGGATGGTACATCGCGTATGTGTGTTGATTGTAGAGGCATTAATAACATTACTATTCGTTATCGTCATCCTATTCCTAGGCTAGATGATATGCTTGATGAATTGAGTGGCTCTACAATATTTTCCAAAGTTGATTTGCGTAGTGGATACCATGAAATTCGTATGAAACTGGGAGATGAATGGAAAACAGCATTTAAAACTAAGTTTGGTTTATATGAGTGGTTAGTCATGCCTTTTGGGTTAACTAATGCACCTAGTACTTTCATGAGACTAATGAACGAAGTTTTACGTGCTTTTATTGGACGATTTGTGGTAGTCTATTTTGATGATATACTGATTTATAGCAAATCTTGGGAAGAACATTTGGAACATTTACGTGTTGTTTTTATTGCTCTACGTGATGCACGTTTGTCTGGTAACCTTGGGAAGTGCACCTTTTGCACCGACCGAGTATCTTTTCTTGGCTATGTTGTTACTCCACAGGGAATTGAAGTTGATAAAGCCAAGATTGAAGCTATTGAGAGTTGGCCGCAGCCCAAAACGGTCACACAAGTGAGGAGTTTCCTTGGCCTCGCTGGTTTCTATAGGCGTTTTGTGAGAGATTTCAGCACCATTGCCGCACCTCTCAACGAGCTTACAAAGAAGGATGTGCCTTTTGTTTGGGGTACCGCACAGGAAGAAGCCTTCACGGTATTGAAAGATAAGTTGACACATGCTCCTTTACTCCAACTTCCTGATTTTAATAAGACTTTTGAGCTTGAATGTGATGCTAGTGGAATTGGATTAGGAGGTGTGTTATTACAAGATGGTAAACCTGTTGCATACTTTTCTGAAAAATTGAGTGGGCCCAGTCTGAATTATTCTACTTATGATAAAGAACTATATGCTCTTGTTCGGACTTTAGAAACATGGCAACATTATTTATGGCCCAGAGAATTTGTTATACATTCTGATCATGAATCTTTGAGACATATTATGATGAGGACATGACTACCTTGGATACGACCAAAAATATTGCATACATGCATATTTATCAGGTGATTTCTAGTGCAAACTATTCAATAATCTATTTATGTTATCCAGAACAAAAATACTTCACACACTTTTGTGTTTTGTCTAATTGCAGGTGTATGGGACATTTGTACAATCCACATATGAAGATAAGGCAAAAGGAGAAGTTTAGGTTCTGTTCAAAAAGTCCTCTCACGTCACTTTTGGGCCAAGAGAAGATAGAGTCCAAGTCTCTCACGTTCTGGATTCAGATTCGGACTGCACAGACATACCTGACTCAAAACGCCAACAACTTTTTCATACGGACTCCGAATTGGGTGATTCTTTTTTTGTTGGAAACTAGATTTCGTGCTCTTTCCAACCCAATTGGATTCACCTTTAAATTCGTCTGGAGCATTGAGTTATGGCCGAAACAATCTGACGTTGCACCAGAATCCGAGTCAAACTACAAGTCCAAAGGTGTTGCATCACCTCCACTTGGGCCCATGAGCCTTGTACGACCAAGGGTTGGTTTTAGGCTGCCTTGGGACGTCCTCCCACCTCCTTGGCCGCCACCCCTTGCTCCTATATAAGTAGATCCATCTAGTAGCTTTTTCCTGGGAATTTGTTTAGTTAAAAGTTAGCCATTGCAACTTCGTGTACTTCGTTTGTGTCCAACGACCAGACCAAGACCGCTTACGGATCCCCACCATTATCAAGTGGTATCAGTTTTCAGGTAGCTCGGTGAGAATTTCCAGTTTCCCCTAGATTAGATTTATTTTCTTACCTATTGTCCAAGAAAAAGCCACAAAAGAGTTAGATCTATTCATCCTTTTGTCCAAGCCAGTCTGAGCCTTTGCAATTTTCTATTCATTGTTTGCATTATTGAATTATCGGTTGCATCGTCGTGTCGAGTTGCTGGTCTTAGGGTCTAGTTCGTTTAGAGTTTCGAGTTCTGTTCACATTAGTCACGTCGCCGCTGCATCGTTATCCCTTCTGCTGTCCACCACACCATCCATCAAATTCCACCACGTGCTACCCATAGTTCATTGTCACAATCATAGTTGAGGTCGTTCACATCTTCGCTTGATCCAATCTGCATCTTATCTAGTTTGTCTTGGAAAGAGGGAGAGAAAAAAAAAGACAGAGAAAAAAAAAGAGAGAAAAAAGAAAAAGAAGTCAAAAAAAGAGAAAAAAAAAGTGTGAGGAAAAAAAAAGAGAGAAGAAAAAAACAAAATTCGGATCTATCTAGACTCAATCTCGTAGTTGAATTCGGATTGGAATCTGTTTTGTGCACTGTTTAGTAAAACAGGCATACCTTCCTCATACGAAGTCCGTTTTGACTCCACGAGTACTCAAATGAAAGCTAGCGACGAGCCGCATCTAAATAGTTGCAGAGACTAGTTCAATATTTGACACCTCAAAATCGTCTTCTAAATAGGTCTTTTTGCCCTCCGAAGTTCGCGGAAACAGCTTATTCCAGTTTTTCAAGCCAGTTTCAGAATTCTTTCACTCCTCATATCAACTCGGAATTGAGTGATTCTTTTTGCATTGGAAAGCTTGAGTTAGTAGCATTCTTTGAAAAAAATTATCAGAAAATTGGCACAAACTTTTCAAGAGGAAAGTTGGAGAGAGTTGTTGTATATCCTGCTTGGCCGTTGTTTTTCATCATTATCTTTACTGCCGTTGTGATCTTCACTTATATCTTGCTGTCCAGAGCTACTTAGTATCCTTCATTGATGCTAGTTGTGCTACGCCGTGACCTCATTAGTGTTCTAGGCTCGCGTCTCTAGTCCGGTCTAGCCTAGGACCAGCACAGTACCGTCGTTGAGCGTTTATTCAACATTGCATCTCTGAATTGATTATTGCTAATATTTTGCTACCATATATAGCCAACCCAGCTCCACATATTTCTACACCGTGTATACGTACGTTCCCCTGGCAATCGCTTTACTCAATCTTTGGAGTTATTTGACACCGCTGGTTGCCTGTCACCACCTGCTGCTTGGTAAGAACTTGTAAGATATTGATATTTGCTTTACTGTGAGCGCTTTACCACCACATCCTAGTAGTTCATAGGAACATTATTCTTGAATTTTGTTTCTTGTTTCTACTAATCATGACAGGATCTAGAGTCAATTCATGGGGTTTGTCGATCGTGGGAGATGTGCCATCACCTATGCAAATACCACAACCGTCACGAGAGGTGCACAAACATCCAAATGCACATGATCAGGTTAATGTTTCTATACCACCATTTAATGGCCGTTTTAGACCTGCTTTATATATTGAATGGGAGTTTGACCTAAATAATATATTTGCTTCCAATAATTTTGATGTGCGTAAAAAAGTTAAGGTTGCGGTTGGTTCTTTCACTGGTTATGCTGTAGTTTGGTGGAGTGAATATTGTCGGTTACACCCTAATGATATACCTACTACTTGGGATGATTTGAAACTTGCCATGCGACATACATTCGTTCCCGCTTATTATACTCGCGATATGATTACAAAGTTGCAACATTTAAAACAAGGTAGTGACACCGTAACGAAATATTATGATACTTTACAAACTACCTTGCTGCATTCCTCTTTAGAAGAAAGTGAAGAAGATTTTATGGATAGATTTTGGGGAGGATTAAATCGTGACATTCAGGAGATACTAATACATGAAGAGTGTTATCCTATGGACCATTTGTTTCATCTTGCTTGCAAAGCTGAACAGGAAATAAAACGACGTGTTGCGCACAAGGAGAACAAGCGCGAGATGCACATTCCAAGAGTTGATACGGTTGTCCCTTCAACTACTAAGCATACTATGACAACCACATCCGTTGTTGTGAGGACTACATCACCTCCACCATGTGACACATCATCACCGAGAGTGCCTACCTCATCTGAGTTGATCATAAGAGGTAATGACAAAGGTACTAATCTTCCACTTCCACATGAGTATGATGAATGTCTTGTCAATTTAAGTGCACCATGCGGTGAGCTACCCACTACTTTGATCACACCATCTACCTTAGAGGACTATGTTGATGATTTGACTTTGCCATGTGATCAAACAATTTTGAGTGAGCCCATTGAATTAACTATCGATGCAAAAGAATCAAGTGAATCAGGGAATAAATCAGATTTGGATCAAATATGTTTGAAAATAATTGTGCCAATGTTTAATCATTTTGATATGACCTCTAATCTTGGTGATGGTTCATCAATGTTGGGATGGTTTAATGATGAATATTGTCCATCTTTTCATATGAATAAGAGCTTCACTTATATGTGCAAACTGAGTTGCAATACTTTCATGCCTTATACTTCTTGTGATAATATTTTGGCTTTATATTTTATTAACTATGAAAGTTACTCATGTATACATGTGTCATATGTGCAAAATCCACGGGAAGTAAAAATGGATGACATATACATATACAACATGTACACCTTGTCTCTTTTGTTAGCCACATTCAGATTAAGCAACGCCGAGGACGGCTTTGTTTTCAAGAAGGGAAGGATGATGAGGACATGACTACCTTGGATACGACCAAAAATATTGCATACATGCATATTTATCAGGTGATTTCTAGTGCAAACTATTCAATAATCTATTTATGTTATCCAGAACAAAAATACTTCACACACTTTTGTGTTTTGTCTAATTGCAGGTGTATGGGACATTTGTACAATCCACATATGAAGATAAGGCAAAAGGAGAAGTTTAGGTTCTGTTCAAAAAGTCCTCTCACGTCACTTTTGGGCCAAGAGAAGATAGAGTCCAAGTCTCTCACGTTCTGGATTTTGATTCGGACTGCACAGACATACCTGACTCAAAACGCCAACAACTTTTTCATACGGACTCCGAATTGGGTGATTCTTTTTTTGTTGGAAACTAGATTTCGTGCTCTTTCCAACCCAATTGGATTCACCTTTAAATTCGTCTGGAGCATTGAGTTATGGCCGAAACAATCTGACGTTGCACCAGAATCCGAGTCAAACTACAAGTCCAAAGGTGTTGCATCACCTCCACTTGGGCCCATGAGCCTTGTACGACCTAGGGTTGGTTTTAGGCTGCCTTGGGACGTCCTCCCACCTCCTTGGCCGCCACCCCTTGCTCCTATATAAGTAGATCCATCTAGTAGCTTTTTCCTTGGAATTTGTTTAGTTAAAAGTTAGCCATTGCAACTTCGTGTACTTCGTTTGTGTCCAACGACCAGACCAAGACCGCTTACGGATTCCCACCACTATCAATACTTCATATATATTCGCAATATTCAGATTGCATTATCATATTCTTGCTCGTTCTTCGATTGCTTGCAGGAATAGACCTTCGTGGTCAGGCTGATCGTGCTTCCGGCATCGTCAGTAACCTCAGGAGATTGGTTTAGCGATTGATAAGGCGCAACGTCGTGCACGTTTGTAGTCGGATCGTCAAAGTCGTCTCCACCAAATCGATAGTTATCATCTCATCGAAAGATCGGGACACCCTCGCCTCTATCATATTAAAAGTCAATCTAAACTGAATCGTAGACATGCTAAATGGGTTGAATTCATTGAAACTTTCCCTTATGTCATTAAACACAAGAAGGGTAAAGAAAATGTTATTGTTGATGCATTGTCTCGTCGCTATACTATGCTGTCACAACTTGACTTCAAAATATTTGGTTTGGAGACCATCAAAGATCAATATGTGCATGATGCTGATTTTAAAGATGTTTTGCAGAATTGTAAAGAAGGAAGAACCTGGAACAAGTTTGTCGTTAATGATGGATTTGTGTTCCGTGCTAACAAGCTATGCATTCCAGCTAGCTCTCTTCGTCTTTTGTTGTTGCAGGAGGCGCATGGAGGAGGATTAATGGGACACTTTGGCGTGAAGAAGACGGAGGACGTACTTGCTACACATTTCTTTTGGCCAAAGATGAGACGGGATGTTGAGCGTTTTGTTGCTTGCTGCACTACATGTCAAAAGGCTAAGTCACGACTCAATCCTCATGGTTTATATATGCCTTTGCCTGTACCTAGTGTTCCTTGGGAGGATATATCTATGGACTTTGTTTTAGGTTTACCTTGAACAAAGAAGGGGAGGGATAGCATATTTGTTGTCGTGGATAGATTCTCAAAAATGGCACACTTTATACCATGTCATAAAAGCGATGATGTTGTTAATGTTGCTGATTTGTTCTTTCGTGAAATTATTCGTTTGCATGGTGTGCCAAATACTATTGTTTCAGATAGTGATACTAAATTTCTTAGCCACTTTTGGAGATGTTTATGGGCTAAGTTGGGGACTAAACTGCTTTTTAGTACTACTTGTCACCCCCAAACTGATGGACAAACTGAAGTAGTCAATAGAACATTGTCTACTATGCTTAGGGGTGTTTTGAAGAATAATAAGAAAATGTGGGAAGAATGCTTGCCTCATATTGAGTTTGCTTATAATCGTTCATTGCATTCTACTACTAAGATGTGCCCTTTTGAAATTGTGTATGGTTTCCTACCTCGTGCACCTAATGATTTGTTGCCTCTTCCATCTTCGGAGAAGGTTAATTTTGATGCTAAACAACGTGCTGAATTGATCTTAAAAATGCATGAGTTAACTAAGGAAAACATTGAGCGTATGAATGCTAAATATAAACTTGCTGGAGATAAGGGTAGAAAACATGTTGTGTTTGCACCTGGAGATCTTGTTTGGTTACATTTGCGTAAGCATAGATTTCCTGATTTGCGCAAATCAAAGCTAATGCCACATGCTGATGGTCCTTTTAAGGTGTTAGAGAAAATAAATGATAATGCATATAAACTTGAGCTGCATGCAGATTTTGGGGTTAGTCCTACTTTTAACATTGCAGATTTGAAGCCTTATTTGGGTGAGGGAGATGAGCTTCCGTTGAGGACGACTTCATTTCAAGAAGGGGAGGATGATGAGGACATCAATACCATTGTTACACCCACAGCCCCTGCTGCTATACATACTGGACCAATTACTAGAGCTCGCGCACGCCAATTAAATTACCAGGTACTTTCGTTTCTTGGTAATGATTCTAATGTTAATGAGAATATGATGCTGCCTAAATTGGATACGTTTGTTTTGCTTACAAATGAAGGGCCTAGCTTTGAGAAGGATGAACATTGGAGCAAGAACAAGCATGGAGATGATGGCATGCGCATGGGGAACAAGAACGGAGTTACAAGTGATGATTTCAGGACGTTGAAGCCACCATAATGCGTGCATGAAGCCTTGGACGAAATATACAAGATGCTACTTCATAACTTTCGTCCAGAGGCTATTCTAGGTGCTGCGTCACCTTATTATTGGGCCAGGCCCATGTAATTTCGAAATACTTGAGTATAGGCTGTTTTTAGAGTCCGTATGTGTGGGGAAACAAGAGATAGGGTTGGTTTCGAACCCCTTCCCCAAGGGCCACGAAATTCCCCCCTCTTCCTCCATATACACAAACCTTAGGGCGTCGTTTAGACTTTGGGTTTTGTTTAGATTAAAAGTTCGCCATAGCTGCAACTTCGCGTACTTCGTTTGTGTTCAACGACCAGACAAAGGCGTCACAGAACCCCACCTTGATCAATAAAGCTTTCATCTTATATTCGCAATATCCAGATTGCAACTCAGTTTCTTGCTTGTTCTTCGTTTGCTCACAGGAAACATACCCTCGTGGTCAGGTTGATCGTGCTCCGGCGTGGTCAATAACCTCTCGGAGTTGGTTTAGCGATTGCTAAGGCGCGACGTCATCGCACGTTCGTAGTCGGATCGTCAAAGTCGACTTCCACCAAAGCGATATCCATCATCTCATCGAAAGACGGGACACCTTTGCCTCTATCAGTTTTAGTCATCTTGCCCATGAGGCATGGTTCGCAAGTATCAAATGATTCATAATCAAGTGATTCCAAAATCCCATCTGCATGGAGTTTCTTCATGCGCTTTACACCAATATGACCTAAACGGCAGTGCCACAAGTATGTTGCACTATCATTATTAACATTGCATCTTTTGGTATCAATATTATGAATATGTGTATCACTACGATCGAGATTCAGTAAACTATTTACATTGGGTGTATGACCATAGAAGGTTTTATTCATATAAACATAACAACAATTATTCTCTGACTTAAAGGAATAACCGTATTGCAATAAACATGATCCAATCATATTCATGCTCAACGCAAACACCAAATAACTTTACTTAGATTCAACACTAATCCCGAAGATAGAGGGAGTGTGCGATGGTGATCTTGTCAACCTTGGAGTCACTTCCAACACACATCGTCACCTCGCCCTTAACTAGTCTATGTGTATTTTGCAACTCCTGTTTCGAGTTACTAATCTTAGCAACTGAACCGGTATCAAATACGCAGGGGCTACTATGAACACTAGTAAAATACACATCAATAACACGTATATCAAATGTACCTTTGTTCACTTTGCCATCCTTCTTATCCGCCAAGTATTTGGGGCAGTTCCGCTTCTAGTGACCATTTCCTTTGCAGTAGAAGCACTTAGTTTTGGGCTTGGGTCTAGCTTTGGGCTTCTTATTGGGAACGGCAACTTGTTAGCTGTTCTTATTGAAGTTCCCTTTCTGTCCCTTGTCCTTTTTCTTGAAACTAGTGGTTTTGTTAACCATCAAGACTTGATGCTCTTTCTTGATTTCTACCTTCATCGATTTCAGCATCACGAAGAGCTTGGGAATTGTTTTCGTCATCCCTTACATATTATAGTTCATCATGAAGTTCTAGTAGCTTGGTGATAGTGACTAGAGAACTCTGTCAATCACTAACTTATTTGGAAGATTAACTCCCACTTGATTCAAGCGTTTGTAGTACCCAGACATTCTGAGTACATGCTCACTGGCTGAGCTATTCTCCTCCATCTTGTAGGCAAAGTACTTGTCAGAGGTCTCATACCTCTCGACGTGGGCATGAGTCTGGAATACCAATTTCAATTCTTGGAACATCTGATATGCTCTGTGGTGTTCACAACATTTTTGACGTCCCGGTTCTAAGCCGTAAAACATGGCGCACTAAACTAGCAAGTAGTCATCATACCGAGCTTGTCAAACGTTCATAATGTCTGCATATGCTCCTACAATAGGTCTGTCACCTAGCGGTGCATCAAGGACATATTTCTTCTGTGCAGCAATGAGGATAATCCTCAGATCATGGACCCAGTCCGCATCATTGCTACTACCATCTTTCAACTTATTTTTCTCTATGAACATATCAAAAATAAGGAAGCTATATCACGAGCTATTGATCTACAACATAGATATGCAAAACTATAAGACTAAGTTCATGATAAATTAAGTTCTATTAATCAAATTACTTAAGAACTCCAACTTAAATAGACATCCCTCAAATCATCTAAGTGATACGTGATCCAAATCAACTAACCCATGTCCAATCATCACGTGAGATGGGGTAGTCATCAATGGTGAAATCTCTATGTTGATCATATCTACTATATGATTCATGTTCGACCTTTCGGTCTCCAGTGTTCCGAGGCCATGTATGTACATGCTAGGCTTGTCAAGTTTAACCCAAGTATTCCGCATGTGAAAACTGTCTTGCACCCGATCATCATGTGGTGTCTCAACACGACGAACTGTAGCAATGGTGCATACTCAGGGAGAACACTTTTACCTTGAAATTTAGTGAAGAGATCTTCTTATAATGCTACCGCCGTACTAAGCAAAATAATATGCATATAAGATAAACATCACATGCAATCAAAATATGTGACATGATATGGCCATCATCATCTTGTGCTTTTGATCTCCATCTCCAAAGCATCGTCATGATCTCCATTGTCACCGGCTCGACACCTTGATCTCTATCGTTGCGTCATGGTCGTCTCGCCAACTATTGCTTGTAAAACTATCGCTAACGCATAGTGATAAAGCAAAGCAATTACATGGCGTTTGCATTTAATACCATAGGGCTCCTGCCGGTTGCCGACAACTTACAAAACATGATCATCTCATACAATAACGATGATCACATCATGTCTTGACCATATTACATCACAACATGCCCTACAAAAACAAGTTAGACGTCCTCTACTTTGTTGTTACAAGTTACGTGGCTGCTACGGGCTTCTAGCAAGAACCATTCTTACCTACGCATAAAACCACAACGGTGTTTCGTCAAGTTTGTTATTTTAACCTTCTTCAAGGACCGGCCGCAGTTAAATTCGATCAACTAAAGTAGGAGAAACAGACACCCACCAGCCATCGTTATGCAAAACTAGTTGCATGTCTGTCGGAGGAACCGGTCTCATGTGCGTGGACATGTAAGGTTGGTACAGGCCGCTTCATCCCACAATACCGCCAAATCAAAATAAGACGTTGTTGGTAAGCAGTATGACTATCACTGCCCACAACTCTTTGTGTTCTGCTCGTGCATATCATCTATGCATAGACCTGGCTCATGATGCCACTGTTGGGAAACGTTGCATGGAAAACAAAAAAAATCTATGCACACACAATGATCTATCCATGGAGATGCATAGCAACGAGGGGGAGAGTATGTCTACGTACCCTCGTAGACCGTAAGCCGAAGCATTTAACAGCATGGTTGATGTAGTCGAACTTCTTCACGCTCCAACCGATCATGTACCGAACGTATGACACCTCCGCGTTATGCACACGTTCAGCTCGGTGTCGTCCTCGCCATCTTGATCTAGCAAGCGGGGCGAGGTAGTAGATGAGTTCCGTCAGCATAATGGCATGGTGACAGTGGTGGTGAAGTAATCCCGCAGGGCTTCGCCTAAGCACTGCGACGATCTAGAGCGGAGGAGTAAACTAGAGGCGGAGGGGTGCCGACACACGGCATGGAATAAGTTGTATCTTGTGTGGCACCCCTCCCCACATAATATAGGTGTGGTAGGGGAGGCGGCAGCCCCTAGGGGGCCCCAATTTGGCCGGCGGCCACCCTAGGATTTTCCTAGTGGTGTGCCCCCCTTCCATATAATGCGCTTGGGAGAAGGAAAGGGGGGAGGCTCCCCCACTCCTTCCTTTCTCCCTTCCTTAGATATGGTAAGAGGAGGTGGAGCCTCCCCCTTCCTTCTTATTCGGTGCTGCTGCCCTAAAGGGGGCACATGTGTTCCCCTCCACTTGGCCAATAAGGCCCAATACTCTCCTGATGCCTCCGGAACCCCTTCCGGCATTCCGATAACTTTCTGGTGCATTCCGAAACTATTCCGGAGACCAAATAGCATCGTCCTATATATCAATCTTTACCTCCGGACCATTCTGGAGCTCCTCGTCATGTCCGTGATCTGATCCGGGACTCCGAACAACATAGGTCACCAAACCACATAACTCATATAATATCAAAATGACATCGAACGTTAAGCGTGCGGACCCTACGGGTTCGAGAACTATGTGGACATGACCGAGACATCTCTCTAGCCAATAACCAATAATGGAAATCAGATGCCCATATTGGCTCCTACATAGTCTACGAAGATCTTTATCAGTCGAGCCGTTATGACTACATACATAATTCCCTTTGTCCATCGGTATGTTACTTGCCCGCGATTCAATCTTCGGTATTTTCATACCTAGTTCAATCTCATTACCGGCAAGTCTCTTTACTCGTTCAGTAATACATCACCTACTGACCAACTCCTTTGTCATTTGATTGCAAGCTTATGATGTGTATTAACGAGAGGGCCCAGACATACCTCTCCGATACTCGGAGTGACAAATCCTAATCTCGATCTATGCCAACCCAACGAACACCTTTGGAGATACCTGTAGAGCACCTTTATGATCATCCAATTATGTTGTGACATTTGATAGCACATAAGGCATTCATCCGGTATCCGGGAGTTGCATAATCTCGTAGTCGAAGGAATATGTATTTGACATGAAGAAAGCAATAGGAAAAAACTGAACGATCAATATGCTAAGCTAATGGATGGGTCTTGTCCATCACATCATTCTCCTATTGATGTGATCCCGTTATCAAATGACAACACATGTCTATGGTTAGGAAACCTTAACCGTCTTTGATCAACGAGCTAGTCTAGTAGAGGCTTACTAGGGAAACAGTCACTGTTTATGTATTCACACATGTATTTAGGTTTCCGATCAATACAATTCTGGCATGAATAATAAACCTTTATCATGAATAATGAAATATAAAATAACAACTTTATTATTGCCTCTAGGGCATATTTCCTTCATCGCCCACTTGGTGAACTTGTCGATGGCGACGGACAGGTAGCGGTATCCGCCAGCAGCCCGAGGAAATGGGCCCAGGATATCCAATCCCCAGACTGCGAATGGCCATGAGAGCGGGATGGTCTGGAGGCCTTGCGCGGGCTGGTGAATCTGCTTGGCGTGGAACTGGTAGGCCTCACAGGATCACACCAGCTCTGATGAGGAAATCAATACCATTGTTACACCCACAGCCCCTGCTGCTATACATACTGGACCAATTACTAGAGCTCGCGCACGCCAATTAAATTACCATGTACTTTCGTTTCTTGGTAATGATTCTAATGTTCATGAGAATATGATGCTGCCTAAACTGGATACATTTGTTTTGCTTACAAATGAAGGGCCTAGCCTTGAGAAGGATGAACATTGGAGCAAGAACAAGCGTGGAGATGATGGCATGCGCATGGGGGACAAGAACGGAGTTACAAGTGATGATTTCAGGACATTGAAGCCACCATAATGCGTGCATGAAGCCTTGGACGAAATATGCAAGATGCTACTTCATAACTTTCGTCCAGAGGCTATTCTAGGTGCTGCGTCACCTTATTATTGGGCCAGGCCCATGTAATTTCGAAATACCTGAGTATAGGCTATTTTTAGAGTCCGTATGTGTGGGGAAACAAGAGATAGGGTTGGTTTCGGACCCCTTCCCCAAGGGCCACGAAATTCCCCCCTCTTCCTCCATATATACAGCCCTTAGGGCGTCGTTTGACTTTGGGTTTTGTTTAGATTAAAAGTTCGCCATAGCTGCAACTTCGCGTACTTCGTTTGTGTTCAACGACCAGACAAAGGCGTCACAGAACCCCACCTTGATCAATAAAGCTTTCATCTTATATTCGCAATATTCATATTGCAATCTCAGTTTCTTGCTTGTTCTTCGTTTGCTCGCAGGAAACAGACCCTCGTGGTCAGGTTGATCGTGCTCCGGCGTGGTCAATAACCTCTCCGAGTTGGTTTAGCGATTGCTAAGGCGCGACGTCATCGCACGTTCGTAGTCGGATCGTCAAAGTCGACTTCCACCAAAGCGATATCCATCATCTCATCGAAAGACGGGACACCTTTGCCTATATCAAGTGGTATCAGATTTCCAGGTTGCTCGGTGAGATTTTACAGTTTTTCGTAGTTTAGATCGAGTCTATTCTTCATACCTACAGTCCACGAAAAAGCCACAAAAAAATTAGGGTTAGTTCATCATATCCGAACCAATCTGAGCCTTTGCATAATCTTTTTAGGGTTTTTGCTTTGTTGAATTTGCGGTTGCATCGTCGTGTCAAGTTGCTGGTCTTAGAGTCTAGTCTTTTAGAGTTTCGAGTTCTGGTCATAAGTTGTCACGCCGCCGCCGCACCATCATCATCGCCTTGCCATCTACCACCATTGCTTATCCGCCACCGCTTTGAATCCGTATCCATATACCACCACCAATCCGTATCCATATACCACCATCGATCCGTATCCATATACCACCACCGATCCGTATCCATATACCACCACCGCTACCATATACCACCACCGCTGCCATATCCTACCACCATATATCCACAACCAATCCGAGTTCTTTTCATATTCGGTTTGTTTTAGAGATCCATCTATTTTCCGTTTCGTGTTTCCTTGCCTGAGTAGGTCTCGGAAAAAAAAACTCTGGAGACCCCCGGGCAGTTTTTAGGCCAAAATTTCGGCGACCAAAAATATTTTTTCCCTATCCTATTTTTAGGTCCCGGGGAGTGTTTTGAGACACTCGCCATCATAGTGATTTTTTGTCGCACTTTTTCGTCGTCGCTGCCCTGATTTCCAAAAAAAATAGTCAATTTTTTTTTGTGCCTATCCTGTTAGTTTGACCTGGGAAGAGTTTTGAGACACTCGCCATTATAGTGATTTTTCGCAAAAAAAAAAGAGCAAAAAAAATTCCAGAGTGTGCTTTTCCCTTGTTTACGTGCAACGCCGTGATTTTGTTAGTGTTCTAGGCTCGCGTCTCTAGCACGGTCTAGCCTAGGACCAGCACAGTACCGTCGTTGAGCGTTTCTTGAACTTTGCATCTCTGAATTGATTGTTGCTGACAATTTTTGCTACCATATTATAAGCCTTCCCAGCTCCACATACATCTACATCGTGCGTTTGACTCTCCCTGGTAATCGCTCTATCCAAGCTTTGAGAGTTTTGACTACAACGGTTGCCGATCACCACCTGCTGCTGGGTAAGAACTGGTAAGAATTTGAGATTCGCTTGAAGGATTTGTGACACACCACCATCACCACCACTTCCTAGTAGTCTGTAGGATCATATTCTTTTGTGTTTCTATTGCTGCTAACCATGGCAGGATCACAAGCCGATGAGACTGATTGGGAGAACATGACAAACAAGGAGTTGCATGATAAATTTCAGCAAATGATGAGTGGCCAGGTGGGAGATGTGCTAAACAGATTTGAAGAGGCTATGGAGAAGATAGATGCCGTGGAGAAGTCGTTCGAGACAAAGCTGGATAACAAGTTTACTGAATTACTCAAGCGTCTAGCCCAACCACCACCGGCTGCTGCATATGTCGCACCTCTACAACAACAACAACCACATCTCCAACGCCGCCTTCCAAATCAAGTGGGACGAGCACAGCGCGTTCCAACTGAGACTGGTCAAAATTCGGGTGCTGTTGCACCTACTGTTGATGCTTCTTTGGCTCCTGCTCCTGCGGCGGCTGAGGAGGATGACGATTATGCGGGCGATTATGAGGATGAGGTTGATCAAAATCAGAACTACGTGCAGCCACCAGCACCACCACCAGCAGGTCGACCTCAGGTATGTATTCGCAACGGTAGGCCAGCACCCCCACCTCAGATACGAGATCATGACCATCTCCCTAAACTGAAATTGAATATTCCACCATTTGAGGGTAGATATGTTCCTGATATATATCTTACTTGGGAGTTAGAAACTGAACAACGTTTTACATGTTTACAATATCCTGAGGAGAGACGTGTTCCTGCTGCTGTTTGTGCTTTCACTAGCTTTGCATGTGTTTGGTGGTCTGAACATTGTAGATTATATCCTGTTCCAGCTACTTGGGCTGCTTTGAAAACTGCTATGCGTACTCGTTGGGTTCCACCATATTATCAACGTGAATTACTTCAAAAATTGCAGCGCTTAAGACAAGGGAAAAATTCTGTAGAAGAATATTATCAGGAATTACAAACTGGCATGATTAGATGTGGTATTGTTGAGGAGAATGAAGCTATGCTTGCACGTTTTATGGGTGGATTAAATAAAGAGATTCAGACCATTCTAGAGTATAAGGATTATAATAATATCACTCGTTTATTCCATCTTGCTTGTAAAGCTGAACGTGAAGTGCAGGATCGACAGGCATTGGCGCGAACTAACTTTTCTGCAGGTCGACCTTCATCATGGACACCACGTGCATCCTCTACTTCCACTTCACCATCACCTCCATCAGGTGCCACCTCCAGCCGTGATACAAGAAAGCAGGCACAACCACCAATCTCTGCCAAGAGCACACCTGTCGGGCCTGCGCAGAGCTCTTCTTCTTCCATGGCGTCAACAGGGCACACAAGTGATATTATTTGTCGTCGTTGTAAGGGAAGAGGACATTATGCGAGAGAATGCAAATCTCAGCGTGTGATGATTGCTACTGAGGATGGTGGGTATGAGTCCGCTAGTGACTATGATGAGGAGACTTTGGCTCTTATTACACGTGAAGAACATGGTGGAGATGATTCTGAAAATGAGACGCAATACATGGCTCCTGAAGACGCTGACAGGTATGAATGTTTAGTTGCTCAACGTGTTTTGAGTGTGCAGGTCACACAAGCAGAGCAAAATCAGAGGCATAATTTGTTCCATACAAAGGGAGTTGTGAAGGAACGTTCTGTTCGCGTCATCATAGATGGAGGGAGCTGTAATAACTTGGCTAGCATGGAGATGGTGGAGAAACTATCTCTCACCACAAGACCACATCCACATCCTTACTACATCCAATGGTTCAACAACAGCGGCAAGGTTAAGGTAACAAGTACTGTTCGTGTGCATTTTAGTATCTCTACATATGCTTATTATGTTGATTGTGATGTGGTACCCATGCAAGCATGTTCCTTATTACTTGGTAGACCATGGCAATTTGATAAAAATTCTGTACACCATGGTAGAAACAATCAGTATACTCTTGTTCATAAGGATAAAAATATTACTTTGCTTCCTATGACTCCTGATTCCATTTTGAAAGATGACATTAATAGAGCTAATAAAGCAAAACAGGAGAACAATAAGAGTGAAAATCAGATTGTGGCAAAAGAATTTGAGCAACAAATGAAACCTAATAATAAACCATCTAGTGTTGTTTCTGAAATTAAATTGAAAAGTGCATGTTTACTTGCCACAAAATCTGATATTGATGAGCTAGATTTCAACAAATCTGTTTGCTATGCTTTTGTGTGCAAAGAGGCATTATTTTCATTCGAGGACGTGCCTTCCTCTTTGCCCCCTGCTGTCACTAACATTTTGCAGGAGTTCGCTGACATCTTCCCACAAGACGTGCCACCGGGATTACCGCCTATTCGAGGGATTGAGCATCAAATTGATTTAATTCCCGGTGCATCGCTACCCAACCGTGCACCATACCGTACCAATCCAGAGGAGACGAAGGAGATTATGCGTCAAGTACAGGAGCTGCTCGACAAAGGTTATATACGCGAATCTCTTAGTCCTTGTGCTGTTCCTATTATACTAGTGCCTAAAAAGGATGGTACGTCGCGTATGTGTGTTGATTGTAGAGGCATTAAGAATATTACTATTCGTTATCGTCATCCTATTCCTAGGCTAGATGATATGCTTGATGAATTGAGTGGCTCTACAATATTCTCCAAAGTTGATTTGCGTAGTGGATACCATCAAATTCGTATGAAATTGGGAGATGAATGGAAAACTGCATTTAAAACTAAGTTTGGTTTATATGAGTGGTTAGTCATGCCTTTTGGGTTAACTAATGCACCTAGTACTTTCATGAGACTAATGAACGAAGTTTTACGTGCTTTCATTGGACGATTTGTGGTAGTTTATTTTGATGATATACTGATTTATAGCAAATCTTTGGAAGAACATTTGGAACATTTACGTGCTGTTTTTATTGCTCTACGTGATGCACGTTTGTTTGGTAACCTTGGGAAGTGCACCTTTTGCACCGACCGAGTATCTTTTCTTGGCTATGTTGTTACTCCACAGGGAATTGAAGTTGATAAAGCCAAGATTCCTGCGAGCAAACGAAGAACAAGCAAGAAACTGAGATTGCAATCTGGATATTGCGAATATAAGATGAAAGCTTTATTGATCAAGGTGGGGTTCTGTGACGCCTTTGTCTGGTCGTTGAACACAAACGAAGTACGCGAAGTTGCAACTATGGCGAACTTTTAATCTAAACAAAACCCAAAGCCTAAACGACGCCCTAAGGGCTGTATATATGGAGGAAGAGGGGGGAATTTCGTGGCCCTTGGGGAAGGGGTCCGAAACCAACCCTATCCCTTGTTTCCCCACACATACGGACTCTAAAAACAGCCTATACTTAAGTGTTTCGAAATTACATGGGCCTGGCCCAATAATAAGGTGACGCGGCACCTAGAATAGCCTCGGGACGAAAGTTATGAAGTAGCATCTTGTATATTTCGTCCAAGGCTTCATGCACGCATTATGGTGGCTTCAACGTTCTGAAATCATCACTTGTAACTCCGTTCTTGTTCCCCATGCGCATGCCATCATCTCCATGCTTGTTCTTGCTCCAATGTTCATCCTTCTCAAAGCTAGGCCCTTCATTTGTAAGCAAAACAAATGTATCCAATTTAGGCAGCATCATATTCTCATGAACATTAGAATCATTACCAAGAAACGAAAGTACCTGGTAATTTAATTGGCGTGCGCGAGCTCTAGTAATTGGTCCAGTATGTATAGCAGCAGGGGCTGTGGGTGTAACAATGGTATTGATGTCGTCATCAGAGAGAGAGAGGAAGCCATCTAGCTACTAACTACGGACCTGTAGGTCTACAATGAACTACTCACGCATCATCGGAGAGGCACCAATGAGGATGATGAACCCCTCTGTGATGGTGTCTAGACTGGATCTGTGGTTTCTGGAATTCCGCAAAGGGTTTTTGGAATATTGGGGTATTAATAGTGCAAAGAGGCGACGGGAGGCCACCGAGGTGGGCACAACCCACCATGGCACAGCTAGGCCACCAGGCACGCCCAGGTGGGTTGTGCCCCCCTCGGGGCACCCCTTTGGTACTTCTTTGGCCCATCCTATGTCTTCTGGCGCAGAAAAAATCTCCAAAAAATTTCGTTGCGTTTGGACTACATTTGGTATTGATTTTCTGCGAAGTAAAAAACAAGCAAAAAACAGCAACTGGCAATGGGCACTATGTCAATAGGTTAGTCCAAAAAAATGATATAAAGTTGCTATAAAATGATTATGAAACATCCAAGATGATAATATAACAGCATGGAACAATAAAAAATTATAGATACGTTGGAGACGTATCAGCATCCCCAAGCTTAATTCCTGCTTGTCCTCGTGTAGGTAAATGATAAAAACAGAATTTTTGATGTGGAATGTTGCCTAACATGTTCATCATATATTCTTTTCTTTGTAGCATGGATATTTGGACTTTTATATGATTCAAAGCAATAGTCTAGTTTTGACATGAAGATTTCAATACTCAAGCATATCAACAAGCAACCATGTCTTTCAAAATATTAACACTAAAGCAAGTTATCCCTAGCCCATTATGCTTAATCATTGATCCATTCATGAAACACACTCGCATATTAGCTACACCCAATGCTCAAGTACGATCATAGTGCCCCTTAGTTGGTGCTTTATATGAGAAGATGGAGACTCAAATAAAAAAATAAAAATTGCATAAAGTAAATAGAAAGGCCTTCGCAGAGGGAAGTAGGGATTTGTAGAGGTGCCAGAGCTCAAAGTGAAAAAGATAGAGATAAAAACATTTTGGGTGGCATGCTTTTCCTATCAACGAAAACGATCGAGTAGTTCCTAATACTTTCCGTGCTAGATATATCATAGGCGGTTCCCAAATAGAAAATAAAGTTTATTCCTTTTTCCACCATACTTTCACATTCCACGGCTAACCGAATCAACGGGTGCCGTCCATACCAACACTTTCCAAGCTATTTATTATTTGACAACAGAAAGTAAATTCATTTTTCATTTCGGGACTGGGCATCCCTAATACCTTTGTTGTATTCTCGTGCAATGATGTCGTGGGAAACCACGACCACCTATGGGACCAAAGGCCCCTTGCTGGTTTGGCAGGGGGGATGTCGCGTTGCACAAAGAGCAGAAGAACGTGCGGCAGCACGGCCGCAATTACACAGGCAATTTTACCCAGTTCGGGCCGCCGTGAGGCGTAAAACCCTACTCCTGCTTTGGTGGGTTGATGGTGGGAGAATGGTGGTGGAGCGTAGTATACTTGCCCGGCAGGGGCGGCAGTGGCTACGCGCGTATGGGTGGGTGTGTTGTCGAACCTTCCAACCCTTTCTACGGTTGCCATGGGCCTCCTTTTATAGATTAAGGGGTCACCATAATGGCAAAACAGTCCTTATAGACTGATAAGATAGCAAACAGTGCTATCATACCTAACTCTGCAGGCAGGGTGCATTAAATGCACCGCTTAACGTCACATCATTGGTTGCCCGGCAAGCCTTGCCGGGCTATCTCGCCAGCTCCACGCCTACTCGCTTGACACGTCGCAGGACGGGTGTCATCTGTAGGCATTTCCTGTAGAAAGAGGTTGCCATGTGGCAAATGGTTGCCACTCAGTCACTTTGTGGCTTGACACCGCATTTGATTGACGACGTGGGACAGGGCGGAGAGGTTGGGTGAGGTGGTTTTGGCTTTGTGAGTCCTGGCAGGCCCTGCCGGGATGCCTTGGACGTCTTCTTTCGGGGGTGACCCCGTCCTTGCCGAGCTTGCCTGCCCGGCAATGGAGGCTTTTCTCCTGGTGGCATCTTGTTTCTCTGTCTTGATCTTGGTCCACTTGATCTGCATGTTGGTCCTTCGAAGCTCTTGGTTTCTTGCATCTTGGCACGGTCTTGGCTTGTCCGTGCACGAGTCAGGGGAAATTATATACCCCGTCCGTTTTCCCAGACATAAGTCCCCGGGCCTGAGCCACATGTGTTGGCGCGACATGTTGGGTTAGGCCTGATGCGGAGCATCCTACAGTCATCCCCATGGACCTACCACCGTCCCATCAAGAGCCAAGAGGACCCATGACACGAGCACGAGCTAGAGCTCTTGAGAACGAGGTGACCTCCTTCCTTAGTGATATCACATATGATCCACTCGAGACATGGCTACTACCTAAGTCCGATATGCTATGCATGATCAGGTGTCAAGAGGACTCTCCCGAAGATGCTCGTGAAGACGGACAAGCCGCCAAGTCCATGGATGAAGAGAACCAACGGAAACGGTCAAGAACACCTCCCATGCCCCGGACATCCAGCCAGGACCCCAAACAACCGGCCCCTGGAGCGTCATCCACAGTAGCCTCCCAGCCGCCCAACATCTACAGGCCCCGGACATCCGGCCCGAGCTCGGAAATCCGGCCAGACGCCCGGACATCCGGCGCCATGCACCAGAACCTACAGAAGCTAAACCCTCCAGCCCGGACATCCGGCCTCCTAGCCCGGACATCCGGCCCCTCCCGAAGCCCCGGACATCCGGCCCGTCGCACGGACATCTGGCTCCGCCTGTCTGCACACAGTAAAGGGCCAAGGCCCATGTACCCTTTCGCCCCTAGACTATATATACTCCGTCCCCTTCCTCTTTCTATGGTTAGCAAAGGATTAGCTCATGTTTGTGTGAGAGCATTGCTAATCCACTTGGTTACCTTCTCCTCGGAGATCGCGCCTCCACCAGAGAAGATCCTTCCAAGCGGATTCAAGACCCCCTCTTGGGTGGCCCCATCAAGACCTCCTCACGGAGAAGAACCGGTTACCCTTTGTATCGTCCTTTGTTGACTTTGCATCATGCATCTCCCTTTGTGTTCATCGATCTAGCACATGTGTGGTCTATTCTTGTTGGTTGAGTGATTTCTCTCGTGTTTCTCTCGTGTTTTCCCTCGTGTTTCCCCTCGTGTTCATCGTTGGGATCCGCTCCTTTCGTGAAAGATCGGCCGCATAGGGTTCCACCCGACATCATCTTGGTATCATGAGCCACGTTGATCATGATTTCGGAGCCTCCCCTCATCGTTTGCTAGCTTGATTTTGTTGTTTTTCATCCTAATCCGAAAATCCCCACCAAAAATAGCCAATTTTTTTTTGTGATTTGTTGGTGTGAAGTTTTGTTGGATTTGATCCGCGGATTTCGTGTGTTGCAGGTAGATCTAGCTTTTCCCCATCTTTTCCCCAATTTCCATCCATAAAATCTTCCGAATTTTGCCCCGGATTTGACCTCTCCACGTGGTGTCCTTCAAGTTCGTCCATGGATCCAGAGCCCGGACATTTGGCCCGATAGCCCGGACATCCGGCCCGCCCCGGACATCCGGCCCCTGATAGCATCACTTCCATCCTCCACTCCGTTTACCGCCTAACTTTCGTCCAATTTTGCCCGGAGCCCACATACACTTCCGCATACCACCACCACTTCCGCATAACACCAGCATAGCCTTTCCCGCTACCAACTCTGACAATTTTGACCCGTTTTGCTTTGAGAATTTTAGTTGTGGTTTCCGTGTCCTTTTGTGTTTCGGCTATCTAGGTACGGTTCGACATCAACATCACCATCGCTCATCTTTGCCAAGGACTACTACGAACGGCTACATTACTTTGGTATCAACTTCACCTTGATATCATCTTGGTATCGTGATATCATCATACTTTCTTGCATTTGCATTGATAACTCCATAGCCTTACTTAGCTTACCCATCGAGACTAGCCTTTGAGTATTGCCGGCAACGTGACTTGTGCACATTAGTGATCATACTTCCCATAGCATCCATACTATCATCGTGGTGCATATCTTGGTATCATCTCTTGTGTCACAAAGTGGCCATCGCATATACTCAATTGCCATCTTGGTTCGTGAAGCATTGCATGAGAAAAGAGCTCAAACAACAAAGAGCCAAACAAGCTTTTAAGCAAAAGAGGAAAGATAAGCAAAGAGCTTATAAGCAAGAACCATAGCATCATACAACATTAAGATTGTCATACTCGATCATCTTGGATCATATCATCGGAACATCATACATATAGCATACTTGGGATAGAAGTCGTTGCATTTCTGCTTAGTAGGTTGTGCACAAGTTCGTATCCGCCTATTGTGCAATCGTGCTAGCGTCTCTCTAGTGTTGTGCAACACGAGCATCTTGGTGGATTCCACATTTTGGCTCGCCCTTGGTTGCACAACCCCACATTATCTATTTGCGTGTGTGTTTCCGTGTACCATATCTTGCTATTGGTCTACTTGTTGCATTTGCAAATTTGTGAATCTTTTCCAACATTATTGAGTCTCACTTACAATTGCATCAAATTTTGTGCCACCATCCTAACCAAGCTCCAGCATAAGCTTTTACTTGTGTAGGTGTGAGAAACCGACAAGAATTGATACCAATTGTGCTATTTCCTTGTTACACATTGGAGTGATCTTTGATCCATCTTCAACATCGGTCAAGGTGCATCTGGTATTGGTTCTTCTCTTTCTCCCACTCACATATCTTTGTTTGGAATGATGGATAGGCCAAGTACTTCTACCAACCCACTCTTCTTGGATCAAGACGACGACATGTCCTCCTATGTCACCAAGACTCAACTATTTGGCGCACATCGAGCTTTGCATCAAGAACAACTTGCTTTGGGCGACCGCATCCACAATCTCGCCACCGACCTACGATAATCCGAGCAACGTACAAGAGACGACTTCGACACATCCATGAGTTCCCTCAAAGAAGATATCCGAACCATGATGGTCAACCGCTCTTCTACAACTTCGTCCTCCTCAAGACGGAGCCGCTCAAGTCGACACTCTGACGACACTATCTCCTGTTCAAGTACACCGACATCGAACACTCTTCGTCGTGCCGCGCGTCAAGACCGTCAAGCAAACCGCAATCCTCTACACGACACCGATTCTCAAGAGCATCGTCAACGTCAGGCCCAAGCCGCATTCGCGCAAGCACAAGAAAGGCAACGACAACGACAACAAGAACAAGAGGAGCGAGCGCGACAACATCAAGATGCACAAGACGCCGAGGCACAACACCAAGAACAACAACTACGTGAAGCTGAAGCACTTGAGGCGCAACGTGCCCTTCGAGATTTAAGTCGAGCCGTAGCCAACCGAGGCCGACAAGCTCGTCTACATCAAGAAGCACTTCGCGACGAAGCTCAAGAGAGGATTTTCCAAGCACGTGTGCATCGTCAAGTTCCACAAGTTCCTCGTCAAGATCGCCAAGCGCCTCCTCAAGCGAGACAAGTACATCAAGTCCATTGAGAGCATGAAGACAATGGACCCCCTCCTAGACAAGAGCAACATGAGGTCGACAACCCTCCTCACCAAGAGCAACATGAGGTCGACAATCCTCCTCGTCAAGAGCAACATGACATTGTCAATCCTCAACGACATGGGCGTCATCATCCCTGACCCCAACACAATGCGGAGCAACGCTATGGCAAGCTAAAGTTCACCATGCCCAAGTTCACCGGAAGCAATGACCCCAAAGAGTACATATCATGGGCATTGAAGGTCGACAAAATCTTCCGCTTGCACAACTACGAAGAAGAGAAGAAGATCGCGATGGCATCCCTTGAATTCCAAGACTACGTCCTCATTTGGTGGGAACAAGTCCTTGAGCGCCGAGAGGCCAAAGGTGAACCGCCAATCACCACTTGGGCAAAAATGAAGGATGTCATGAGAGCACGATTCGTGCCAAACTACTACAACCGCGACCTCTTCAAGAAACTCCAACTCCTCAAGCAAGGAACCAAGAGCGTTGAAGAGTACTACAAGGAAATGGAGATTGCCATCATACGAGCCAATGTCACGGAAGACGATGAGCAAACTATGGCACGTTTCTTGAATCGACTCAATCATCCTATCAAGAAGATCGCCGACTTCCAACCATACTCGAACCTCATCGAGCTAGTGCATCAAGCTACCAAAGCAGAACACCAAGTGCAAGGTGATCTCAAATATGCCAAGTTCTCATCCAAGTCATATGGTTTCCCCAACAATCAAGCTTCAACGACTCCAGCACCTTCTACCTCAACCAAGCCATCTACAAGCAACGGCGACAAGTCAAGTTACAAGAAAGCTTCGACAAGCTCAAGTCATCCTCCTACTACAAGAAACTTCAAGAAAGCTTCATCATCATCTACCCCAACCGATGAGACCATCAAGACAAGTTCCTTCAAATACTTCACATGCGGAGGCCGAGGCCACAAGTCCTTTGAGTGCACAAACAAGCGCACCATGATCCTCAACGACGACGGAACCTACGACTCCATGAGTGATGGAGAAATGGAAGCCCTTGAGCAAGTGGCCATGCACCGACAAGTGAACAACGAAGATGAAGATGATCAAGTCTTTTGTGACGAAGATTCAAGCCCCGCTCTTGTTGTCTCCAAGGTCTTGACTCTTCAACATCAACAAGACGAAGACCAAAGATGCCATATCTTCCACACAAAGGCTGGCATCAATGGAAGGTCCGTCAAGGTCATCATCGATGGAGGGAGTTGCCATAACTTAGCGAGTGAAGAACTATGCTCCAAACTCCAATTGGTCAAGATGAAGCACCCGCACCCATACAAGGTTCAATGGCTAAGCGACACGGGCACCATACAAGTCGAGCATAGAGTACAAGTCTCTTTCAAGATCTGCGCCTATGAAGACACTTTGGAGTGTGACGTCCTTCCGATGACCGTGTGCCACCTCCTTCTTGGACGGCCCTGGCAATTTGACCGAGGTGTCATCGACAATGGGCGCACAAACCACTATAGCTTCAAGCTGAAAGGAAGGGAATATGTGCTACGTCCTATGTCTCCGAGCCAAGTGATCGCCGACAAGCAAGCAACCCATCGTGGAGAGAGTAGTGAGAGAGCGAACCACCAAAAAGAGAGTGAGCGCCACAAGCCAAACTTGAGTGCCTCCATGATGAGCGACAAGAAAAACTTAGTTCTATTTGCCACCAAACGTGAGATGAGAGAAGTGTGTGAGAACCCATCAAGTGTCCTACACTATGTCATATTGTGCAAAGATGAGGCACCAAAAGCTAACACTTCTCACAATCTTCCTCTAGTGTTATCTTCTCTTTTGCAGGAATTCCAAGACGTTTTCCCCGACGAGCTACCTCCGGGTCTACCTCCACTACGAGGCATTGAGCACCGAATCGACCTCATCCCCGAAGCACCTCTACCTAACAAGGCCCCATACCGCGTCAACCCCGAAGAAACCAAAGAAATACAAAGGCAAGTAAAGCATCTCATAGACCATAGACATGTGCATGAAAGTTTGAGTCCTTGTGCCGTACCGGTCATTCTTGTGCCAAAAAGAGACGGTAGTTTTCGCATGTGTTCCGATTGTAGACCCATCAATGCTATCACCTTTTGCTATAGGTACCCTATTCCACGCCTTGATGATATGCTTGATGAACTTAGCGGTGCCACTATTTTTCCCAAAATTGATCTTAAAAGTGGTTACTATCAAATCCGCATACAGGAGGGTGATGAATGGAAAACCGCTTTCAAAACAAAGTTTGGTCTATATGAGTGGTTAGTCATGCCTATGGGTTTATCCGAAGCACCCGATACTTTCATGCGCTTTATGCATTATGTGTTTCGCCCTTGCATTGGTGAATTTGTTGTTGTCTACTTCGATAATATCCTTGTCTTTAGCAAATCTCTCAAAGAGCATGTCACCCACCTTCGAACCGTGCTACAAACTCTTCGAAAAGAGCAACTTTATGCTAATATGGAAAAATGCCTCTTTGGTGTTGATAAGCTTGTTTTCTTGGGTTTTGTAGTCTCTTCTAAGGGTGTTCATGTTGATGAATCTAAGATCAATGCTATTAAAACTTGGCCCCAACCAACCAATTTGCAACAAGTGCGTAGTTTTCTTGGTTTAGCCGATTTCTATCGTAGATTTGTGAAGGATTTTAGCACTATTGCATTTCCTTTACATGCTTTGAGCAAGAAGAATGCACCCTTTGTTTGGGGACCATCGCAAGATAGCGCATTCAATGAGCTTAAGAATTTGCTTACTCATGCTCCCGTGCTTGCATTACCCAACTTTGACAAACCTTTTGAAATTCATTGCGATGCTAGTGGGAATGGTATAGGAGGTGTGTTAACGCAAGAGAAGCGCCCCATAGCATACTTTAGTGAGAAACTTTCTGGAGCGCAACTCAATTACCCCATCTATGACAAAGAGCTATATGCTTTAGTGCGAGTTTTGCGTTAATGGGAACATTACCTTCGCCCTCATGAATTTGTCATCCATACCGACCATGAAACGCTTAAGTACCTTAAGGGTCAAACTAAGTTGAACAAGCGTCATGCTAAATGGAGTGAGTTTATTGAGTCATTTCCTTATGTCATCAAGTATATCAAAGGAAAGGAAAATGTTGTGGCGGATGCGCTTTCCCGTATATGCATGCTTGTTACTCAACTTGAATTGAATGTCATTGGCTTTAAGCACATAAAAGACTTGTATGAGCATGATCCTACTTTTTCTATTCCTTATGCCAAATGTTTGACGCATACATCTTGGGAACGCTATTACCTCAAAGATGGTTAGCTTATGAGAGCTAACAAACTATGCAACCCCAAGTCTTCTCTTCGCTTGTTGCTTTTGCAAGAATCTCATGGCAGAGGCCTAATGGGCAATTTTGGACGTGACAAGACATTCGCCACGCTCTCCAAGAACTACTTTTGGCCTAAGATGTTCTGCGACGTCAACCGCTTCACCAACCGATGCTCTACATGTTGGAAAGCTAAGTCTAAAGCCCAATCTCATGACCTTTACAGGCCACTTCCAATTCCATATCAACCATGGGAAGATATTAGCATGGATTTTGTCCTTGGTTTGCCTCGAACTAGAAATGGCAAGGACTCCATATTTGTTGTTGTGGACCGATTCTCCAAAATGGCACATTTCATTACTTGCAACAAGATAGACGATGCTTCACATGTTGCACATTTGTTTTGTAGGGAAATCTTGCGCCTTCACGGAGTGCCAAAGACGATTGTCTCGGACCGCGACGTCAAGTTCTTGAGTTACTTTTGGAAGACCTTGTGCGCCAAGCTCGGAATCAAGCTTTTGTTCTCTTCGGCATACCATCCACAAACCGACGGCCAAACGGAGGTGACAAACCGCACGCTCTCCACTCTACTACGCGTGTTGATAAAGAAGAACATCAAGGAGTGGGAGGAGTGCCTACCTATCGCCGAGTATGCCTACAACCGTGGAAGACATTCGACTATCGGCAAGTCCCCGTTCGAGGTCGTCTACGGCTTCAACCCGTTGTCCCCATTGGACATTCTTCCTCTACCACTACAAGAGCGCACAAACATGGATGCGAGTGCCCGAGTCAACTACCTCAAGAAGATGCATGAAGATACAAGGCACGCCATCGAGCGCCAAGTACAACGACTCGCGACCAAGCTCAACGTCAACAAGCAACCCATGATATTCCAAGTTGGAGATCTTTTGTGGCTACACCTTCGCAAGGAACGCTTCCCCAACGAACACAAGTCCAAACTTCTACCACGAGCCGATGGACCCTTCAAGGCGCTTTTCACGCTACAACAACAACGCTTACAAGATCGACCTCCCACGCGACAAGTACTCTGTGAGCGACATCTTCAACATCAAAAATCTCTCCCCGTACCATGGTGATGAGGATTTCGATCCAAGGTCGGATCTTTCCCAAGGGAGGGGAGATGATGCAAAGCATCCTACAGTCATCCCCATGGACCTACCACCGTCCCATCAAGAGCCAAGAGGACCCGTGACATGAGCACGAGCTAGAGCTCTTGAGAACAAGGTGACCTCCTTCCTTAGTGATATCACATATGATCCACTCGAGACATGGCTACTACCTAAGTCCGATATGCTATGCATGATCAGATGTCAAGAGGACTCTTCCGAAGATGCTCGTGAAGACGGACAAGCCGCCAAGTCAATGGATGAAGAGAACCAACAGAAACGGTCAAGAACACCTCCCAGGCCCCTGGAGCGTCATCCACAGCAGCCTCCCAGCCGCCCAACATCTACAGGCCCCGGACATCCGGCCCCAGCTCGGAAATCCGGCCAGACGCCCGGACATCCGGCACCATGCACCAGAACCTACAGAAGCTAAAACCTCCAGCCCGAACATCCGGCCTCCTAGCCCGGACATCCGGCCCCTCCCGAAGCCCCGGACATCCGGCCCGTCGCCCGGACATCCGACTCCGCCTGTCTGCGCACAGTAAAGGGCCGAGGCCCATGTACCCTTTCGCCCCCTAGACTATATATACTCCATCCCCTTCCTCTTTCTAGGGTTAGCAAAGGATTAGCTCATGTTTGTGTGAGAGCTTTGCTCATCCACTTGGTTACCTTCTCCTCGGAGATCACACCTCCATCAGAGAAGATCCTTCCAAGCGGATTCAAGACCACCTCTTGGGTGGCCCCATCAAGACCTTGATGAGGACATCAATACCATTGTTACACCCACAGCCCCTGCTGCTATACATACTGGACCAATTACTAGAGCTCCCGCACGCCAATTAAATTACCAGGTACTTTCGTTTCTTGGTAATGATTCTAATGTTCATGAGAATATGATGCTGCCTAAATTGGATACATTTGTTTTGCTTACAAATGAAGGGCCTAGCTTTGAGAAGGATGAACATTGGAGCAAGAACAAGCATGGAGATGATGGCATGCGCATGGGGAACAAGAACGGAGTTACAAGTGATGATTTCAGGACGTTGAAGCCACCATAATGCGTGCATGAAGCCTTGGACGAAATATACAAGATGCTACTTCATAACTTTCGTCCAGAGGCTATTCTAGGTGCTGTGTCACCTTATTATTGGGCCAGGCCCATGTAATTTCGAAATACATAAGTATAGGCTGTTTTTAGATTCCGTATGTGTGGGAAAACAAGAGATAGGGTTGGTTTCGGACCCCTTCCTCAAGGGCCACGAAATTCCCCCCTCTTCCTCCATATATACAGCCCTTAGGGCGTCGTTTAGACTTTGGGTTTTGTTTAGATTAAAAGTTCGCCATAGCTGCAACTTCGCGTACTTCGTTTGTGTTCAGCGACCAGACAAAGGCATCACAGAACTCCACCTTGATCAATAAAGCTTTCATCTTATATTCGCAATATCCAGATTGCAATCTCAGTTTCTTGCTTGTTCTTCGTTTGCTCGCAGGAAACAGACCCTCGTGGTCAGGTTGATCGTGCTCCGGCGTGGTCGATAACCTCTCGGAGTTGGTTTAGCGATTGCTAAGGCGCGACGTCATCGCACGTTCGTAGTCGGATCGTCAAAGTCGACTTTCACCAAAGCGATATCCATCATCTCATCGAAAGACGGCACACCTTTGCCTCTATCAAGTGGTATCAGATTTCCAGGTTGCTCGGTGAGATTTTATAGTTTTTCGTAGTTTAGATAGAGTCTGTTCTTCATACCTACAGTCCACGAAAAAGCCACAAAAAAAATTTAGGGTTAGTTCAGTATATCCGAACCAATCTGAGCCTTTGCATAATCTTTTTAGGGTTTTTGCTTTGTTGAATTTGCGGTTGCATCGTCGTGTCAAGTTGCTGATCTTAGAGTCTAGTCTTTTAGAGTTTCGAGTTCTGGTCATAAGTTGTCACGCCGCCGCCGCACCATCATCATCGCCTTGCCATCTACCACCATTGCTTATCCGCCACCGCTCTGAATCCGTATCTATATACCACCACCAATCCGTATCCATATACCACCACCAATCCGTATCCATATACCACCACCGATCCGTATCCATATACCACTACCGCTACCATATACCACCACCGCTGCCATATCCTACCGCCATATATCCACCACCAATCCGAGTTCTTTTCATATTCGGTTTGTTTTAGAGATCCATCTATTTTCCGTTTCGTGTTTCCTTGCCTGAGTAGGTCTCGGAAAAAAAAACTGGAGACCCCCGGGCAGTTTTTAGGCCAAAATTTCGGCAACCAAAAATATTTTTTCCCTATCCTATTTTTAGGCCCCGGGTAGTGTTTTGAGACACTCGCCATCATAGTGATTTTTTGTCGCACTTTTTCGTCGTCGCTGCGCTGATTTCCGAAAAAAAATAGTCAAAAAATTTTGTGCCCGTCCTGTCAGTTTGACCTGGGAAGAGTTTTGCGACACTCGCCATTATAGTGATTTTTCGCAAAAAAAAAGAGGAGCGCAAAAAAAAGAGCGATTTTTTTTCCAGAGTGTGCTTTTCCCTTGTTTACGTGCAGCGCCGTGATTTTGTTAGTGTTCTAGGCTCGCGTCTCTAGCACGGTCTAGCCTAGGACCAGCACAGTACCGTCGTTGAGCGTTTATTCAACTTTGCATCTCTGAATTGATTATTGCTTACCATTTTGCTACCATATTATAAGCCTTCCCAGCTCCACATAAGTCTACATCGTGCGTTTGACTCTCCCTGGTAATCGCTATATCCAAGCTTTGAGAGTTTTTGACTACAACGGTTGCCGATCACCACCTGCTGCTGGGTAAGAACTGGTAAGAATTTGAGATTCGCTTGAAGGTTTTGTGACACACCACCATCACCACCACTTCTAGTAGTCTGCAGGATCATATTCTTTTGTGTTTCTATTGCTGCTAACCATGGCAGGTTCACACGCCGA